>NW_020454461.1:857354-884067 GCF_003342845.1 Nothoprocta perdicaria
GCCGCGCGCCGCCCGCACCATCCTCGTTACTTTCTCTTTTGCTACGAGCGTAAATGCGCGGCGCGCCGGGGGGCGGCGCCGGCCGCCGCCTCCGCCAATGGGACGCGGGTGCGGCGGGGCAGGGCGGGGCCGACCGCCACCTCCACCAATGGGACGTCGGTGGGGCGGGGCCGCGCCCGGCGCGGGGTGATGTCATTGGCAGCCAATGGGCGGCGCGGGACGCCGGCCCGCGCTCGAGGGCAGCGGGCAGCGAAGCGGCCGTCGCCGCTGGCCCCGCCCCCGCGGGACCGGACCGGACCGGACCGGACCGGACCGGACCGAACCGAACCGGATCGGTCCAGCCCGAACCGGAGCGGCGGCTCCCGCGCAGCGACGCCCGCGGGGGTGCGGGCACGGCTGCCGCCTGGCACCGCAGTGACCGTGTCACAGTGAACACTGGTGCCCCCAGTGCAGCCACGCCATGTCCACGGGGAGCTCCGTTGAGGAACCCAAAGGAAGAGGGGCCCCAAAGGCACCAACCGCCCTCTGCAGCTTGGGAATAGCCGGCCTGCGCTCGCAGGTCCAGCAGACCCCAGGGAGGATGCCCAGCTGTTCTTTAAGGACCTGGATTGGCCTCTCCGGACCATCCCTGCTCCCCAGCCTCTGCAGCAGGCAGCTTTGTGATGCAGCGCTCGATGCAGGCAGCTTCTCTTTAGCTGCACTGCCTTACAAAATTAAGCCTGTACAAGATGCTTCAAGTGGAAAAGCAGTATATTTCCTGCGTGGATGCAGCAAATCACTTGGAAAAAAAAAAAAAAAAAAAAAAAAAAAAAAAAAAAAAAAAGGCCTTTGCATGCAGCTAAGAGCATGCCTGGCCTGTAATTCTCTGTGTGCCTGACCTTTCTATTAAAGATGAATGCAGTTGTTCTGTGTTAGGCAAATTCAGATCATCCAGCTTCTGCCATACTGCCACTTTGCTCCCTATAGGGCAAAGATMACATACATTAGGATTAGACTAAACTTTCCTAGTGTAAAGAGGAGAGTGGTACAGGTTGAGGACAGGCTTTTAGAAACTAATTATCAAGACAAGTTTAAGTCCCTTTTGTCCCTTCCATCAGACCTTTGACACGGAAAAAAATAATGAGCTCTCACCCTTGTTAAGGGTGCACTACTAGGAAAAGCTGAAAATTGATTTTAAAACCATATGGATCTACTAATCAAACACCAGAGCACTCTTGGGCAGTAGCACGAGATTTCTGCATACTTCCCTTCTGCACTGTGCAAAATCCATTTAGTTTTTTCCTGATTCAGTGACAGCACCTCACAATGTGTGTGCCCATCACGCTGGAGAAAAGGAAAGTCTCTCTGATGCCCAGGCCATACAGTGGGTTTTGTTAATAAGGTTTTGTTAATAGGATAATGTTGAACCCAAATTAGTGCTGAGGAATTTTGTTTCTGTAGGAATCTGCAAAATTCATTTTTCAAGTGGTATTCAAACTGGGACTACCAATCGTACTTATAGTTGAATTACAGATAATCCAAGAATAGTGTAAAATGTGGTAAAAGCAGCTTTCAGCAATTGGCAGTTAACAACAAAAATAGGTAGCAAATACTAAATATTTGATTTTTCATGAATAGCTAAAAGTTACAAAACAGGTCCAGTTGTTCCCTTCACAGCTGTTCTTCAAACAATCAGCTTCTTTCCCCGTAATGTTCCTCGTAAGACAGTGATTCATTCAGCACAAACTCAGACTAAATGGTTTCCAGTTTTGCTTTACCACAGTAGGGCAACAGTTCTACTGCACACTGGAGAGAAAAGAAAAACTGTAAGATGTTCAAACAAGCAACAGTCTGGCCTCTAGAAGTCTCTGCTCCTTGCATCTGAAGAAGATGAGCATGTGCATCCTGAGCAGAGATTTTGAGCAAGTGAATTATGGATGAATTTCTTCCTCACACTGACATAGCCAGTAGTCCTACCTGGAGCTGTTACTTTCTGAAGGGTTATAAAATTGTGATACCCAGTAGAAGGGAAATTTGTACTTTTGAACGCTGTGTGCAGTTGTTTCATTAACAGTTCCCTTCCCCAACAACACAGTGAACAGATTAATGAAGAAATGCACCGGTTTCAGACCCTATCCACAAACTTGGTTCAGTTCCCCTTCAGGGGCAACATGAAGCACCACTGCAGTTTTTCTCATACTCTCTGTTCCTCTTTGTCAGGGACTCAGTGAGGTTAAAATCAGCCTCAGGTTAGCTCATGCTTCCCTCAAAACTGTCCTTTCAGGCCGCCCTCAGGCTTAGGGCACGAGCTCCCCACAGGTTAGTGCTCCACTCACAGCTTGGAAATGGTCTTTCTTGCTCCCAACCCTGGGAGCTGGAAACTGTGTTCCTATGTCTGGGCATTCTACAAAAATTAGACATTTCCTTAAGCAAATATTTGCTAGAAAACAATGAGGTAGCTATCTTTCACTTCCTTACCAARTTTCTTAATACTAAAAACATGCATTGAGCAATGTTTCATGATTTTCTTCATTTGAGGAGTTCACCTAGCAGAGCAACTGTATAGATCATACCAGAAGCAAGTAGTACTTGCTAGTGAAGAGGATCAACTTTTGCTTTCTTCTTAAAATGCGAAGAGAYGTCAAATGTAATTTTGTCCTATATTTGACTTATATTTACGTTTTATAAGAATGTTAACTATAAGAAATGTAGTTGGTATCCATTTCCTGCTTCAGGGGACTTCCCAAATAACTTCTACTGACTTCATCTTTAATACTTTTAATTAACCTTTGACATARGGCTGACCTTTTTTACTGCTCACAGAAACCACAACCCATGGTGACTTTTTTCTGAGCATTTTTAATGAACAGCTTTCTAAATACTTTTACTTTCTAGAGTTCAACACGCACAAGAAACACAATTTATCTCTCCCATAACAACTAAACTTCCGTTTTCCTGAAAACTTACCATAATTCTTGTTACAACAGCTGACACATTTTACTCAAGTTTTCGCTTCCAGAAGTAGCAGCACATGGGATGTTGATATTTGTTTTCTTCAGATGCTTTGGCCATCAATGTGCACTCACTCTGTAGAAATCACAAGCAAAGTGAAATAATTTCAGAATTCAAATAAATCCTCACAAACTGTGTCACACTGTACTGACTACATAAAACCCAATCAAACCCGTTCAAGCTAACAAAAAGAGTAAAGATTGCTAAAAACACACTGGAAATTTAACAGATGCGAAGGAGAACCCATCAAAATTCTCACCAGTGATACTGAAATCATCTAAGKGCTCTCAAGCTGAAGAGTCCCTTATTATTGCAGGATTTGCTCCATCTGAACCATTCTTTTATCTTCCGTTCTGCAATCAGAGACCTTTTCTCTGTTTGGAGTCAAAAATTTTCACCTTAGTCAACACAAGGATGTACAGCACGTGTCCTGGGGTGCATTTCAGAGAAGCAGAGTAACAACCTAAGCTAGGCATTCACTGTAAAAGGTTATGCAAAGACATAGTAAAAGACAAACAGACTTTTCCCCTCCAGATCAGGATCCAAACAGAAGAGAATTCACATTTTTAAAATAAAATGATCGTTGGCAAGGAGAATTCAACCTTGAGTGCTAGTGTACTTTAAGAGGGCCAGAAACTGAACACCTGTGCCCCGTGTCTACAACCACACTCGTCTCTTCATGGCAAGAGACCTAAYTTAGTGATAGGGATGTGTTATGTTCGCACGTAAGTCCAAAAATATGCACACTATCATCTCCGTGTGTAGCCAGGGGTGGCAATGGCTTGCATTTCTGTAGCAGTGCTCTTAGAAGGTGCTCATTGTGCCTTGAGAATTGTGATTAGACAGGTGAAATCAACAATGTATCTCTCGATCTTCACAAGTGCTCCAGTTTAACTCTTGGTCACTGCTGTTGGACTGTGGTCAGACACTCAGCCCCTTCTGCTGCGTGCAGATATCCCTGCCTCTGTGGGGCTTKGCAGCATGTCACTGCTCGGGAGAAATAACGTGGACACTCTGAGCTGCTGCAGGAAGCTGCTGGCAGTTGTGACTCCGTGAACACCCCGCAGTCCCCTCTGCCTATGGAGCATGGGGATGGATGAGGACTGGGAAGCTCAGGTAGTGATTCAACTTCTTGAACCAGCAGAACTAGAGTGAGAAGATAATCTTTGCTCACAGCCTTATCTGTAAGATTTCATTACACAAATGCAGTTACAGATTGACACTGTACTTCTTCTACTGGACATTTTAGGTTCAAAATAAATATACTTCTACTTACCTTGTAGTATATGCCATCCCTAAAACAACACAGGAATGACTAAGTAGGAGTTTCCTTCAACTAAGTAAGGTAGTTTTTCAAACCTACTTGGGTCAGACTTGCCCTCTGTACTTAAGCTAAGGGAACCATGGCTGACTGCAGCCCGCCAGGAACCTCAACAAGATGGATACAGATTTTTTTTTTTTTTTTTTTTTTTKCAGCCATTTTACAATTAGGGTTTCCCTGTTTAAACAATTGCTCACAGTTATCAACCTGCTCAGTGTAACATATACTATAGGGAGCAGCACAGACTCCTACTGCAAGTTTTCAAGTGTGGAACCCACGTGCAGCCAGCATAAAGCAATGCAAGGAACTCATCAGCAAGAAGGGACCTCTGTGCCTTGAAAGAATGTAGATCAGAGCCAGGGAGGGAAGGAGTAAGAAAGGAGAAAAAGGGACTTGCTTTCTGAAGACATTTTACTTCCAAGCTATGTTCCATGCCAACACATGGTCTTAGCCCTTTTTCTTAGTGTAAGAACCTTGACTGTCTCTCCATAGAACAACTAAGGAAAAAACCCCTGTAGTAGGAAGCAGAGATAGAAAGAAAAATGGAGACACTCCAGCTAAAGTCACTTCTACAGACTTTTCAGCAGTTTGAGGTCCATCTTGGCCTCAAAAAAAAAAAAAAGAAAAAAAAAAGAGGGAGAGTAAATTATTAAAATCAGCTCTATAGGAAAATAAGTGTATGAGTAATTGCTGTGCTGACAATAACTGTGCACTGAGAAAGCAACAGAGCTATTGACAGCCAGCTGGGCCAAATTCCACTCTCCGTTGTGCCCAAACAATCCTATTGATTCAGTAAGAGCAAACCCTGCCTCCCTGTGTGCTTGCACAAGGTCTCCTTCCCCGAGGCAAAGGCCCAGTTGTCCTGTCCTGCCCTGGCATCTGCCGGGGGGTCTGCGCGAGGTGGGTTAGTGCTCACCAGCGCTGACACGGGGGTCCCTCAGAGCCCCTAGGGGAGAGGTGCCCTAGCACATTCCCAGGGAAGCCTGAACCCGTTCCTTGCGGAGCCGAGTAAGGCCAAGCCTCTTCCTCCTCGTGCTGCGGCAGATGCTGCCTGCCTGCCAAAGGCGGCAGCTCGCGGCCTGCATTGTGGCCTCCCTACTGAGTTTTCTTTCTCTGGCTAAGAGASAGCTTCTCCCTCCCGACCCACAAGATTGAAAACACCATCCCTTCCCCTTAAAAGGCACGCTGCATATTTCTGTCTCCACCCCCATAAACAAAAGGGGAAGCACAACAGGAATATGACCTTTATGGCTTATCCACCCTTGGAAGCGTACCAAAAGAGATCTTTGGAAATRGCTGCTTAAAGCGCTGCTGTGGCTGTTCCAGCAGCTGCCTCCATATGGACTCCTGCTCAARAAGAGCTGTCTTAGGTGAGAAGGTTCTCTTCTCAAAAAACCAGTTTCTACACCAAAGTTTCTACCAGGACAGTTTCTCTAGGCCCCAGTTTGCCTGCAAACACTAGCTAGGATCTGAAGGTCAGGGGTGTTTAAGTGTGCAACACTGGATTGACAAATGAAGATCTACCAGACAGTGCGTGTGTGTCTTCAGAAAAGAAATGAACTTTTACCACTTCCTCTTGTTACCATTACAACCATCTACCTGGGGTCAAAGCACAGCTAAGATAACTAGTGTTAGCAGTGCTGGTCTGTAACGATGTTTTGCTGACCAATGCAAGGCACTGCCAAGCCCCCTCCTCATCAGCTCCCACCACTTGCTGCTGTCTGTTCCTGCCTCGCTGCCTGCCTTGCACTGCTGCACACATCTACAGGCAGGTGTGTAGAGAGATAATCCCATTCAGACAGAAACCACCAGGAAAGTTCTGGATTCCTCTTCTCCTGCCCATTCCCCACCAGAGCAGTTCTCTAATTTGCAGTGGCRCTTGTGCACAGGATAAGGCAGCAAGGGACATCCAAAGCTTGCTTCATCCAGGGTAGGAAGCACTTGGCCCCTGGCAGGGGCAAGAGCAGAAGAACTTCCCTAGCAAAACACGACACATGCAGGAAAACCACTGGCTTCAGCCCCTCCTGAGGCTGCTTGTCCACATGCTCATTCAGTCTGTAGCCTTTCTCAGAGGTGCRAAGGACCTGGCTAACTTGTTCATTTAATAAGCAGGGTAGGGCAGAGAAAAGGACTGCAGGTTCCCTGCACTTCCCACCAGCTCCACAAAGATAAAGAGACCCCCCAAAGCACAGGCAGCTTGTGACGAGTTATAAGGTAAAGAACATCAGTCACCTGTCAGCTGTGCTCTTGCATTTGCAGGTGTTTCAGAGGAAACTAATTGAACTATCATAAAATCATTCTGAATGTTTGTCCTAAGAGAACATCCTAATTTGTTTATGACAGAGGCTTTATATTCTAACTTGCTGCTCATTTAGATTAGCATTCAGTGCTAGTTTCCAGCCTACCCCATTTCCGTCTGTGTCAGAGCTGTCAGCATCTTGCCTCCAATGTAATGAGCATCAATATTCCTTGGCAGCAGGCAGAGGAGACTCTGTGCAAACCACGGTGTTAACCATTTAGTACAGTGAAAATGAGAAGTGGTAAATGTGAAGACTTGTGAACCTGGTAATTTGTTCAACTCATCTAGATCATTTAGTGCAACCACCTTCCTCCTCTGGTGSGATAGAGCCATTAGAAAAGGAGAGCAGACTCCCTTTCAATTTATGTGCCTTCTCCAAGGCATCACCACTCACTTAATGGGAACAACTTCTGAACCCCACAGAACCTCCTCTGTGGGTCAGAGACTCATTTTTTTAAAGTACGCTTTCAAGCAGCTCCTCTTGCTCCTCTTCCAACTGCTTTCCTTCCATGGGATAAACTGCCTCTTATTCAGCTTGATTACAGCAATCCTAAAATTGGAACTGAGAAGTTAACAGGAAGAAAGAGCTGGGATCTTATTGAGATCAACTCTATTTCTGTCATGTTGACTGAAATAAGCAGTTGACCTTGTTCTACTGATGACTATTATAGTGCAAGCCACAGCTTGCTGCATCACCCAGTATAGGGTGAGCAKGTACAGCTGAGGCTGGATGACATCTCCCCACTCAGCTCACCCTCCATCTAGGGTTCTTACATTCTTATAATTCTTCATATTTTAGAGAAGTTCACAAAACTGTGTCCCTAGGTACAATCATATGACTAGTCCTCACTCTACTGCAGCCAAAATCAGGCAAAAGGAAAGTGGATTTTTTATTAATGGATTCCAAATTTTGACCTCATTAGTCAACAAGCAAAGTGCTATGGGTCATACAATAGACTTGTTTCCTTCCTCCTCTGCTTCCCCATGGCTATGAGCAGTAATTACTCTCACCATCTTCCTTTTACGATACAATACAATACAATAAATCAGTTTATCTACACAGAGTGCTTCTCTTGCCAGTCTAGTGTACCAAAGGCAAATAAGCCCTGCGCTGGTTTTTGCCACTCACATTTAGAAGATTTCTGCTTTGAAAAGTGTGACAGTTTAATCAAAAGCATCTCATGTCATGACAGAACTTCTCTCCCACCAGAAAGCCAGTTCTCACTTCCTTTTGCTTTCACAGCTTCCAGCTGGGTGTGACCATGGGGGATGCTGGGGCTTCCCAGAAAAGGTGCTGCAATCACCAGAGAGCAGGAGGCCAAATATACTGCTAATTCCTGCAGGTGAGGTGAGGTGGACGCCAGCACACAAGTTGCTTGTATGAACTTCTTTTTTGGAGAGGTCACAGTCTCTTTTAACTTAGCGAGATGCACTGGCACTGCTGAGCCTTTAAAAAGTGCATTGCTCRTGCAGGACCAGCATGTCTTCTCCTTTTGGTGCAGTTATCCCCTACCCCTTTGTGAGATGAACACAGGGGAAAAAAAAGAGGAGATCAAGGAAGGGCATAGCAAATTCAAAGTTGTTAAGCCCCACCAGTAAGACCTAAATTGATCTTTAGTCTTCTGCATCAGTGGAACCACGCTTAAATGGTCCAGGCTTATACACAAACTTTAGCATGCTGACACGTGTGCATGGTTTCCCAAAAAAAGCWGTGCAAGTCATTTAGGTAACAAAGCAGTGGGATAATCTAAAGGGAAAATAGTACCCARATTTTCTCAAGCAAGAGGGTCCCTTTTAGGCAGGGCCTACAAACTAATCAGTGTAAGATCTCAGTGCCTGCATAAAATTTTAGGGCAAATTCTGTTCGGTTGACTCATGGAATTGAGGGACTTCCTACAGGACCTCTGTCACTCTTCATACAAGGAAAACAACATGATGTAATCCAGGGAGAAGAGGAAGCTGGATTCCTCATGTGCACTTGTGAGAGCAGAGCAAACAGTGTTTGGCCATAGATACAGATCACGCCTTCATGTGAAGTGTTTATTCTTTCTGAGATGGTAGATTACCCACACTTGGGTTAGGCTGGCTGCATCTAATAGGATATTTCAGGGCCCTTCTCTTTTATAGCAAACAACAACAACAACAAAAGTTTACTTACAGTTAATATTAACGTCCCAGACATTTCTTATGACTTCTGTTTTCCCACGCTAGTGATCCTACAGCTGATGTATTGTGAAATCACAGTGGAGGGACTTACAAAACAGATGTCCRCAGTAGAGATTACAAACCACAGGCTTGTTTCCCCAGCCCACTGAGGATTAACACCACACCTACAGTCTATTTAGAAACTTTCTTGAAAGATTAATTCATTGGTTCGACCAATGATCATTCTTTCCTCTCCAACCCAGTGAAAACAAGTCAAAATGAAGTCAACAGCTGAAAAGTCCTTTCTCTAATTTCAGCCCACTTACTGTAGTTCTGATTTCTTTTAACACCTTTCAATCTTCCTAAGAATCCCATTCTTACTAAGCAGTGACAAGATTGTTTATCTATATCTTGAAATCCCTACCCTGCTTTGAGGTCCTGGAAGCACTCTGTCCTGTAGTGGGTGCACTGCAGTGGAGAGGCATCTCTTAGTGAGATGTTCACATCGGGTTTTGCGTTACATGGTTTTGTTCTCTATATGACAAGCTCTCAGAGAGCACAGCTGTAGCTTCAGCGTCTGCTGGTGGTTTGGTTTAGGTCAGACACTGTTCCTCTGTCCAGCAGTAAACTGCAGATATTGGGAACTCGATGCACAAGTTCTGACTGGAGCACCTTGACCTTCTCAGGTCAGTACCAGAACCAATGTGGGAGTGGTTTTAAAGGAGTTGTGTGATGGGCTATGATGACTAAGAAGGTTGTTTTCATGCAGCATCATTCCTCTGTCRCCTGACCAGGGTGACCTCCACTTTACAGGTGGTCTCTGTAACTCATGGCTCATCCTTTTCAGCTGTGGTTGGCAAGAGTCACTGCAGATGAAATAGTGTTAGTGCCAGTCCTCAACAATGAGTCAGTTTTGCCCACTTCACCCACAAAGCAACAACTGCATTAACCCCTAGGTTCGCCTGTTTCTTCACTACCGAGGAATTGTTTAGAATGAGCTCATGGTAATGGATATTAGCACACACAGTTGTCGAACATTCTCAAAGAGTTGTCAGCACGTTGACCAGTCCTCCACACCACTCACAAAAGATAAGGAAAAGGGACACTGGCATTTAGCAAACCATTCAGTACCATGCTCGGCCCGTGGCCCTACATCCTTCACAGTGACCATCRGAGCAATAAGATCCTATCCAAGGGAGTGTGGTGGCTTAGAGAGCCAAGCGGATTTACTAACAAACTTTTTATAAGTGTTGGCAGCAGACACAGTATTAAGAATTGAGGACAGACATCTCTCAGCACCAAGATTAAACCACTAAGAGCACATATCAGAATTTCAGGTCTATGTGAATCCCGCATTAAAAGCAAAATGCAGAAAGGCTGATGACATAAATAAGGCCCGGGCATTTCTGACTTACCAATCTCTGCTGTGTCCCAAGGCCATGCTAAATTTTGCCAATATAAACACTGTTGAAGAACATTGCTCCCCCTCCCTCTTTTCCAAAATAAGGCCATTGATTACAGAGATCTAATAATAAAGATCCAGTAGACTTGCAGGACTTTGTATGTTATTTATGAAGTAGTGACTCAGCCTTTAATGCAGAAGCAGTATATGTAACTGTAACCTAACAGAAGAGACCTTTCTATAGAAAAGCAGAACAGAAAAATCAGCTATACACCAGGATAGAGTATTGTGCAAATATTTTTCAACTTATGCTTGCTAATCATTCAGGTTGCATCAGGTAAATCAAGTGCATTTC
This sequence comes from Nothoprocta perdicaria, assembly GCF_003342845.1. NCBI lineage: Eukaryota > Metazoa > Chordata > Aves > Tinamiformes > Tinamidae > Nothoprocta > Nothoprocta perdicaria. The sequence continues at coordinate 867,868 of NW_020454461.1, forward strand.
ACCAAAAAATGAAACTTTTTTTTTTCCAAGTAAGTATATTTACTATTATTCTGATTAGTTTTCAAATATGACTAATCTCATCTAGCTAATAATAAGTAACAGSTTTTCCACCAGATACTGTGATACTGTGATGAATACTATCATTCAAGGCATTTCATATGTCTTCCCTGACTTCTGTCAAGTGACTTTCATTCAGGATTTTAGCCCTCTTCCTTTTCTAGACAGCCATGCTGTCCATATGCTGTGGCTGCCTAAATTAGAAGCCACCTCCACATAACCCAAGCGCTCTGAATCACCCAGTGGAGTCTCATGCCCATTGATTATCTAAGGAGATTTAAGAGAAGATGCCAAAGTGAACAGTATGAGCAATTACTCATGTTTTTAATCAAAGGAGTATAAAAATAAAAGAATGATAAAATGAAGTGAAAGATTCTTTCTTGATGAGCTTTARTTAAGCCATGGTCACAAAACCCCTCTGGGAACAGTGAGTGGATTATGGTCTTCGTTCTGCAGGTGGTGAAACAGAAGCAGCTCTGCTGAGCCTGTGGCCATGCATTAGTGTTTGGCAATGGCTAGTTACCACCCTTGTGCTTGCCCTGTGAAAGGAAACTCTCTTTCAACATCTCCATGGTCATTTTTGGCTCTTCTCCATCCTAAAGAAGAGATTACACCCTCTATCTTCTATAACAAATCCTGGATCCCTTTCACATCCTGGCCCCTTTATGCTTTGCTTTCTGGCCAGAGAAAATCTGCCCAATAAGCAGCTGTCAGGCATGTGTGTGTTTAGGAAACACCACAGAAAATCACTAAGGAAGGACAATTTTTCCAAGAGGAATTTCCAGACGTACTGCAATAGACATATATGTTGACAACAGCAGCTACTGGATCCCAGTATACAGGCACAATGCATGCTGAAGAAGATTCATCTTCCCCATTCCTTTACTATCAAAAGTACAGAATGACTTTGTCAGAAATAAGTTCTCCAAAGGGATTTTTTGGATTATATTACTAAAGATGAACTTTTTTTGTCCTGATGGGCAGCCTTACATCAGGAGTCAACAAGTATTAGCAGTAGAAGCAAAGCCCAGGGGAAAGAGAGAGAAAGAGCTGAGAATTAGAGTTTTATTATCCTTTAAAAGGCACAAATCACTTGTTAAAAGGGTTTCAGTCATTTCCAAAAATAATATGTGAAGGATTTAAACTTGTGAGTTTGCATTACGTTGAACACTGTATGCATGCGTGTATATATGTTTACATCATTTCTTTCAAGCATTATGGCCAAACAGGTGAGCAAATGTGGCATTTCAGGCAAACCTGTGGTCCACAACTACCAGTTCTGGATGATACGGGGTAGCTGAGTATTACTAAGGCTTGTGCTTATGCTTTGCACTCACTGGCGTACATGGAAAAACTTGGGGGTATATTTGATGTGTTCAGATAGACAGTGACCTGCCTATTTTGACAACAGAAAACAAGTCATGGTTACATATCTGGATAGTTTTCCCTGTGGCCATGCATACCATACCTGTAAACTGCATGCATAAGTTTATGCCTATAGCTAACAGATGGAATCAAATTTTTCCAAGAATGGGGAACCGATGATACAGAAAAAAAAAAAAGGAATAAAAAGTACCTTGTATGTATTCATTGTTACTATGATGAGAAAATGAATGTCAATTTTTAGCTCCAAACTAATTTTTATGGCTGAACTGTAAACACTCAAACAACAGGGTAATGGAAATGCTCACAAAACCTTATCTGTAGGAGCTCTGCCAGCTGCTGCTATAATGCTGTTGTCCACTCCTAGCATTTTTTTTTCTCTCGAAAGAATCTTTGCCTGTCGCCTAGTTATCTGCAGGGTGAGCAGAGCAGGGATTGAGAAATGTGCAGCAAAACTGCTTCAGATCCATGGAGACTTCCATAGTGAGTCACCAAAGCTTTCTCTGCCAGGGGACGCATCTCTAATCCCCATCACAGTCCAAACGTGGCTTTTCTCACCAGGCCACTTGGGCACTCAGCTTGCAGCTGCTGAGGCCACAAGATGAGAGGTCCTGCTCTTCCCAGACCCCGCAAGGGCCCCTGTGTTGGTGGCAGAGCCCTCTGCGAGAGGGCACTTCCAAGGGCTCGCTAGCTGCTTGCTCCCTCAAGTGCTCCGCACCTTCCTGGGCCAGGCCTGTGCTGCAGGAGAGAGAAGTGAGGCCTGGATCTGGATCGAGCTCAGCCAAAAAGCTAGCTCAGAGCGGGGCTCAAAGAGAGGCTTTCTCACTGTTTAGTCATCCTGCAGGTGCGCAGGGCCGCAACGTGCRGGACAAAGGCCTCCAAGAGACAGCGCGCACCACGCCATGAATGGCCCTTGTTCCCACTTTCACTGGGCAGTGTGAAGAGGCCTTCAGGCTGCTCTAAGGCTAATTATATCCTCTAGCTTGGTTCTGCCGCACTGATGAGGATCTGGTTGGTCTGTCATAATTATGTAGAAGACAAAATGTCCTTTAGAAAGAGAACACATAAAATTACAGATGTCAACACAAAGCTCGCTTTGCTGATTATGTCAGCCTGTCCCCTGTTTGTGGAAATCCCCTTTTCCTTCCTATCCATGAAGCAGTACCCTCCCAGCTGTCAAATCACACCTAAATATACGCAGGAGGGCTGTCTGCATTCAGGTGGGACACAGGCTCAGCCTCTTCCTCTGAGAGAGTGAGCCTCATGATGAGGGTCATTGCTGCCTTGCTCCCAAGCACATTGCCTGTGCTGAGGAGGAGCAAAGCAAGCAGTGTGAGGACTGCTCTGCTCACCACACGGCATCAGCCCTCGGAAGGAAATATGGACTTCCTTCAGCGCCCAGAAAAGTAAAAGTCACATTCCCACAAATTGCAGTAAGTTCAGAGCTGACCTGGCCCTGAGAACTTCAGAACAAACAACTCTATAGGTTTATCAAAATCAGCATCCTTTGGGATTTCGATTTTGATGTCATGTATGTTTGATTAGACTGCCTGTGGTTAGCACTGGTTGTAAATGCCACAGGAGTGAGCAATGTCCTCTTTATACAACACAAAGCACACACAAACAATTAATGCTCAACAAAAATAACAAATTGCTTCATCAGGCTAAGGATGTATGTAACTGGCATGATGGACCGATGAACAACAGGTCTCTTCATCTGTTCCATTCGTCACTGCAAATAAAATGCAGTCATCTTTCATTCGCAGAATTTCTCAAAAGACTGCATTGTATTATAAAATTATACATCCTTTCAAAATGGATGAAATAAAAGCTTAGCAGGACAGCTATGTGATCTTACGGATATTTCATCCATGACTAACATTTTTTCTGGCAAACTTTGCATAAATAAAACTTTAATTTAGGCTCAGGAGAGCAATCAAGGCTTCCAAGCATTCTGTCATCTCAGCTGGAACAACTTCCCGCAGCTTGGCGCAGTGGGGAACAGCAAGGACCTTGAGCCACTGCTTAAAGGTCTGGGACTTAGATATTTCACAAAGGTATTCAAAAAAAAAAAAAAAACAAACAAAAAAATCCCCAACAAAACAACAACCACAACAACTTGGAAGGAAGAGCCTGGAAATGAGCTTAAGGTATAAAGTTAGATGTGAGGATTTTAAACAGTGCAAATTTGGTGAGTAGAAAGGAAAGGAAGGGAGAAGGAGGTTGTTTAATCTTATTGCTTGTTCAGCACATAATAAAGGAAAGGATTTGCAAAATTCAAACCTACTCAGTGTAGGATTTAGGAACATGCACGAGTAAGCAGCTGGGAGGCTTTGTTTTGATTTTTTTCTTGATGCTGCTGTCTTCATTGGTATATTTGCTGAGGTCGGTGTATAAAATGGAGCCTGCAAGCAGAGAGGTGATAAATGCAACTTTTCTCCTTCACAATGTCATGCCTTCAGACTTTAAGCCACGAAGTCGGGTGAGGTTTGAACAACTATGCATACTAAATAAATTCAATTTACATACTGTGCATACACACACACACACACACACACACACACACACGCACATATATACACAGAGTGCTTTTGGCTAATTTCAGTGACATCCTCCACGTTAAACACACAAATTGCTGTTGTAGGTGATCTCAATGACCTATATTTTCTGAATACTCAACCACTAAGAGTGAACAAGACCAGGCAGATTCAGCAAAAGATTCAATGAACACCTCACACGGCAATCAAGGAATAACTATACTATCCATGTGTTGGCAAATGTTTCCAAAGGCAAGAATTGTTAGTGCTATTGATTGGCCCAAATATAGTTATTCTGAACAGTCTCATTAGACATCTCAATGTTTCATTAATTATTTCAGTCCTATTTGCCTCAATATTCTTCCTCAAAGGAATTTCCATGTTAATTATGTCTTCGGTAAAACTGAATGTTACTCCTTGCCTATTCACTTCCTTCTCGCTTTTCTGGAATATTCCTTCTGCCCACACTGCAAGACAGCATAAAAATTTTATAATCTTATTTCTCTAATTCATTTGCTGCTTAGATGGTAAAAAGGASTGTGATCATCTCATGCAGTTTTAGTGAGCCACTCCTAATCTTCCATTTTGATCTTTCTCATTACAGGAACCTTCCTTTGCCTCTGTGACTCTTTATTCCCCTGCTAATGAAAAAATGCCAGGGAGAAGAGTCACATTCTGATTTTGAATTATGAGCTCATTCGTCTTCATCAGGGGACAATGTTGCACAGTTTGTGATCATTCACCATAGCAATGACTAGAGTTGACCAGTCATGGTCAAATATTTGTTGCACAGGAAACATTATAAGAAGATTATTCATTTTCAAGCTATGGAAAAGGGAAGCAGGAGGTGATTCATGAGTTTTATACATTTAGAAATGAGAACTGACACAGAGGTTGTAATGACATTAGAAACACAGCACAGCATATAAAGAAGAAAATGCTTTGAATGAGTACCATGCCACCAGGATACAGCTCAGATCCTGCCAGACTACACAGTTTTCTTTTTCAAAGGGATCATGTGCCACCTTTGGGAGATGGGGAGAGGAGGAGAGGTTTTGCTGAGGGCTGCACGTTGCCAGTTTAACAGCAGTTTGATGATTGGGTTATGGAACACGGCCATGCCCTACAGCCACTGTAGTTACCCACAGGGCCCATGTAATTGCCGGAACAAGCACTTCTCAAGCCACAAAACACGGCTGCTGGGTGAAGAGCACAGCAGCTTCAGATTCCCTGGAAGCAGCTGCAGGGAAGGATCTCAGTGCACACTGTGTGTGAGTTCAYGGGCAGAATACAGTTCTATTAAACCTTGGACTCATATCTACTTGACCAGATCAAACAGGCTTTCTTTGTTATATTTTTTTTCATAACAAGATTTCCTCTTTGTTAACAGAAAAACAAAGGATTCAGAAGCTTTCTCTGTACTAATGGACAACTTTTTGTCTTGAAGGCCCTCAAACAGGTACCAGACAGCAGTTATCGGAGAGCTTGGAAAATCAGGCATTTACATTCTAGGACCTGTGAGAGAGGAGTATAATAGTCCATCAGTAATGTGATATCCTCACAAATACACTTACCACACTCTAGGAAGACCAGGGACAGAGTACTTTCTCATAGCTGTTGGCAAGTCTTGCCAAATATCTCAGATTGTTCCTGGCTATACAATCACCATGGGTTAAATATTCTACTGCATTTAAAAGCCTTCTTGCCTATAACTTCTATTGGCACACAGTTTTTCATAGCACCCTGAAGCACTAAATCAAACTTGTCATAACTTCATGCAAAATAGTCAGAATCAGTTGCCTCAAAGTTGTTTTGGTGTTACAAGGAGAAATCTCCAAATACAGGAAAATACTAATTTTCCCCTAAGGTATAGATGTTTTATAAACTAGGGAATTAATTAGCAACAACTGTTTTTAGAATAATTTAGAATGAGGGGTGTTCAATTTAACTAAMACTGCTTATTCACCACACTTAGCTCATTTGAAATAACTAGTATGAGTAACTCTGAGTGGAAACCTCGATAAATGAATAACCAAGGCCATTGGTAACAATGAGGCCAATGTGCCCTCTCTTATCGGTCAGAGTAGCTCCAGTGACTCCAATGGAGTTTTCTCCATTTATGCCAGTTGAGGTTTGTGCCTTTAATTTTGGAGATAAGAAGAAGCAAGAATCACCTTTCCTAATCCCCAAAAGGAGCAAATATTTTGCCCATACTATGAGATCCATTAGTAACTACATAATGATAGAAGGCTTTGGCSAAGATAAACACATTCCTTGAGCATTTCTGACGGACCAAATGTTTAATATTTTGTTGCCTCAGAAGCGACTCTGATGTTGCTRAAGTCTCTTTTGTTGCAGTCAGGGCTCTGAGACTTGGTGGGTGCTGTTGACACCAGGGAATAGTTTCCATTACCCCAGCTCTATCCATTGCCATGGGCCAGATTGGCAACCAGCAGTGATGGGCACTGACTCCTATCAAGAAGTTGGTCCAGTCTTCCCTACTGGAGTTTACAACAGAGGCACTCCCCCAGCTTATAAGGGCTCTGTGTGTTCAGGCTATGTGTTTCCTAAGAAGAAAATACCACGGGAAAAACTTACAAGAACTGTTCCTTCAATGGTACAGTAGTGGTGTATAAGATTCAAGAACCTGTATTCCAAGCCCGGCAGTGTAGTAAACTTCCCAGCCCTTTGAAGTCACCACAGCTTTTGTCACTGATATCCAGCTGAAGTGAATAGCTGAACTTAGAAGAGCAAGTAAAAAAAATAATTTAAGTGTTCTGCTGGGAGACACTTATCTCAAAAATTTGTCTACAATCCTTACTTTTCTTACTTTTCAGTAACACTTTCATTAGCCTTAGGATGTGATCTGCAATACTATTCTCCCCATTACTGATAGGCCAGCAGAAACCATGGCCTATGGAATGAAATAGAGATGGAGGATGGGAGATGACTAATCAGCCTTTTAAAAAAGATCTTTATGTACAAATACACACATGTATGGACACACACACTACTAAAAGGGCGGAGAGTTGGTAGCTTTGTTCTTAAATTGCAAAGTTTTCTTGAGCATTTATGGCTCGAAAGGGGCAAATACAAGTACTCATTTCACACCCTCCTCCAAATCTCCCTCCGCCTCCCGAAAACAGCTGTCTGACACAGAGGCATTTCAGAACCCCAGAGAACAGAGCTCCCTGTTGCACTGATATTCAGCACAAGGTCTGCATGGCACTTTTGTCCCATTTAAGCTTTCAACTACAGTTATGAATCAAAAAATATGACAGGGGCTCACAAGCAACCAGAGGAAGGAGTTTTACCTTTAACCATCACCACCATCCTTATCTTTATATGAACAGAGCTGTCTCTGAAGCTCAAGAATTTCATCTCTGTTTCCTCATACCTCACATACCAGGCATGCAACAAAATGACTGCAGTGCTTGCATCATGCAGGCCATTGCCACATCATCTCTCCTCTGTTCAGAGCACCGACTAGAGTAAAACCCAGCCACTTGTAGCAAACTCCCCCTGGTGCAGTCGTGGTCATGGGATGCACCATACCTGAACCACTCAGTCACATATTCTCCTTCCTAAAGAACAGTCTAGTTAGTTAGGTAAGAAAGTGGAAGATGGTAGGGACCCTTGGACATGTTTTTCATATATCCCTTGTTACATCTCCAGTTCACCTGAATTTCTCTGTGATGGGCCTTTAGAGAAGTGTAATCAGGGATGTAAAGGGTGTAAACATTTGTAGTCAGGGCTGTTATCATGTTATCTCACCATTTATCATGTGGTGAGAATCTGGCCCTTGCTTTTCATCTGTATCCAGGTCTCTGTTTTCACACCAGCCATTTCTACAAGAGTGCTTCAGTCCTCTTCTTCTTACCACTACCCAACAATCAGAAGCAAGTACACTGTAGTAAAGGAGATGGATAAGGAAAGGAAGAAATCTATGGTACACAGATAGCACATGGAAGAAAAACATCTTCCATGTACATTAGTTATCTGAATCTAAAAAACTAACTTTTTCCTTGAGTGCTTTGTGATACACTGGTCATAAAACGCAGGCTAATCAAACTCACTGTGAAATCTATACAAGACTTTCACTTTTGATCATCCCTCTTGGAAAATCCCCCGTAACTGCAGATGAATCCCACGTCTGGAAATTCCCTCTTCATGGCAGTTGAATCCATTATGTTCATGGGTAAACTCCAAGATAGGTGCTTTACTTCAGTACGCCTGTGCTGCAAGGCCAATCTTGCATGAAAAAAAAAATTGAAAAGAACAGGAGACAGAGTTCATTTTTGGACACTCAGATAAGGAAAGAAGCAAAGGCTGAGAAAGACAAGGAAGAATTAGATGTGCTTCAATTGCCATTTATTGTCTACTGGGGTGGGAGRAAGATCAGGCTAAAGAGGCAGCAAACAGGAGAATTAAATGAGAGAGATCCAGCTCTTCCCCATTTCCTGGCCCTTCTTCCTTGTCAGCCCAAGTCACACAGAGGGGACATATCCTGGGCACAGGTCCACAATGGCAAGGAAGTCAGAGCCAGTGCTGAGCTGAGAGGGTCGCAGCCTAGTCCTGCTGCCCAGCCAGGGAAGGGTGGCCTGCTCAGCTGCAGCCAGTAAGTCGAGCCCCACTGCCATTCAGAGGCCAAGGCAGCTGTGAAAACAACCCAAACCCTCATGGATAGCTACTGTCCCTGATAAACCACTGCTCCTCTGTGCCAAGCMGATCTCAGCATAAAAATGAATCTGGCCTGGAAAACCAATATTGGCAGCCACACTGAACCTCTTCTAGGGCAGACACACTGATACCACAGCTGATATCACAGCAAGGGTGGCTGCCTCAACACAAAGGGTTAAAGCAATGTGATCCTATGCACGATCCCATACGCAGCATACGACCAAAAGCCATGTCCCTACAGCCAGCCTAGAGCGTCCTCATGTGAGCCTCTCCTAGACTCCTCCACAGGCCTAGGTGCTCAAGAAGCAGTTCCATGGGAAACTTTCCCTATGGGCTTTTAATTGGACATAAGGAAAAGTGATTTACATTAGGACAACATTATTCGTGACTCATTGGCCAAAATCGGAAGCAACATTTTTCTGCTCAAGCAGTTGACTAGGCCAGAAGGAGAGTTAGGAGTGGTATCTGGTTATCAGATGATGTTCTGAAGTCCCCTAGAGCACAAGCCTTTCTCTAATGAACTATGGGTCATTAAGAATTTGCGACTTAAACRTTACTACATTGAACTACTTGCCAAGACTGCTCTGGGATACCAGGGATTGCACCTGCAATTGTGCTTACCCTAAGTTACTTACCTCAAATGCAGACTGCTTCTCTCTCTGATGCATCCTGACCAGCACATTTGAATGAAATCCTATTACAACCAAATATGAAAATACCTAGGCCTGTCATCTATTCTACTGCCACACCAGTGGTGCTCTCTTGCTATTCCATGGAAACAGAAAAAAAAATGGAATATCAGAGAAGCTACTGTTCCACAGACATGTGCAGGCTGATTGCAGACCCAAGGGTTTGCACCATTTGCAAACTGCTGAGGTAGCACTCAGAGCAGCTGCTGAAGAGTTTCTCTGCAAATCTTTGTGGGGAAAATCTCTGCTTTTAAATCTAAATTTTCATCCTGTTGCTTCCATTACCTCCCCAATGGCCTTACTGTGGAATAGAACAAATTTGAACTCCTTGAGGTCTACACCACGCTACCACGTTTTGTATTTCATGTCTGTCACTTTAAGAGCTCTTACTAAGACTCAACTAGTTAAACTACCTAATGCTTTAATGAGACAGGTAATCCCTCTTTCTGGAGGGAGAAAATGGGACACAGATGATAAGCATGTGGCTTAAATCCAAACTGACAAAGAGCTGGAAATGGGATTCAGAAGCCTGGAGTTAGACCCTTTGCCTTCTCGACATGCCCTTCCACCCTCTTCTCTCTGGTGCTTCCTGCAGGTCAGGGCCTGAATYTGTGAAGAGAAAGTAAAATGAGAGAAGGTTGTGGTCTTGTAACTGCAGCAGAAAGGGGCAGCTTGCATTTGACAGAAGTTTTAAAAGGCACTGTGTCCAACCAGGTTCTGCATCATAGGGGTTGCTGAATAGCTTTGTTTCTTTTTACAGAATTATTTAAGGGAAAAGATCATACTGATAGTTTTACTGGACTGATGGTGGAGAAAAGCTAAGACTAAGCAGCAGTCACTTACTGGTCATTCAGCAATTAATTTGGATGCACTCGGAAGGGATAAACTGAGTGAGGCCATTCATGACAAGTCTGCTAGCTGAAGCTATAGCAGTTTGCACCTTTCCATGGGGCCTAGCTCTCATGCCACTGTCTCAGCATCACAAACATGCTGATTTCAGAGTATCAGAAGGTCATTCAGGTTGGCGGGGATCTCTGGGGCTCACTTGGTGCAACCTCCGCTCACAGCAGGGTCAGCGCTCAAGCTGCACTTGATCTTGCAGTCAAATCAGTTTGCTCAGCATTGCTGTAGAGTTTTACCACTGCAATGGGGTGAAGGAGGGGAGATGCTTTTCAAATACAGTCATCAAGCTGCAGGGACACCCAGGTCAGTAGCTCCCAAGCCTGGAAAGGATGCTTGTGCTCATGCTGTACAAGCTGTTTCCTGCTGCATCTCAACATGCACAGTCAGTTCTGCGTAAAACCCACCACTGGCACGATGATTCAGAGTCAGGATCTTAACAAATCCTGTGGAAACAACTCACCTCTCCCTCTCTGTGTCATGGTGCTGGCTATTTACTGTGTTTTCCTGTGATCTTCTTGTTTGACAGGAATTTTCATCCACTGTCTGTCACCCACAGAAGACACCCACCCACCATTTGGGACACATTCCCAAACTAATTTCAGGCCCCCAGCAGTTACAGAGCAGATATTTTGAGTGGGGGAAATGCTAAAGAAAACAAAATACACATGGAATAATATGCCTTTCAGCTGGCATCTCAAGTGAATGAAATCATGGCATGGCCCAGATTTTCTGCAACTGCTCTGGGAAAGACTTTTCAAGAGCCACTGTCTTGTGAGTGCTTCTGCTCTGCTGCATTCATTAGTCTCCCAATCTCCAGTGAATATTTGCCCAAAGCCCATAACCCCTATCTTCAAATTATCACGCCACTGAAAGTCTCTGATAAAGAGAGACAAGAGATTAGTATAGCAAAAGATACCAGAAGTTGGAGTTGAAATATTCTGCAGGTCCAAACAGATTTATACACTTCATTTTCCTACATTCAGTTCCTATCAGCACAGTGTATGGTATTACAGCTACAACTTATATACAAGCTCTGAGGTTCCAGGAGGAACAGCACTGCCCCATCCAGGCTTGGAGATGAGATCCTGGTTGCATGTTCCACAGCAGCCTCAGGGAGGATCCCCCAGACCATCCAGGTGCATTTCCCCGGAGCCAACACTGGCCTCCTTCCAGCACCCTCTGCACTTGCAGAGCTGAGTGGCTCTGTTGCAATGGAGTGTTTTCTCTAAATACCATTTTTTTTTTCACTGAGCCAAAGGCCTGGTGGACTCATTTATATCAAAACAATCTCCATTTGGGGAAGTTTTCATAAAGGGCTTGCAATCTCTTTTACAAACTTTCAAAGACTCATTTTCAGCTCACAGTGATTCCCATCTCTCGTCTCCCTGTTCTGCATTAGAAGCATTAGTTACACAGGCAACAACCTCCTTGTCATTATGGGCTGCATCCTATCCGATTTGGAAACACAAGTGACAATTCCTTTGATCCTTCTGAGCTAATTAAGCCTAGATGATGACAGGAAAGGAAAGTAATTCAGGGAAATACTGTATCATATTCCCTACTGTCCCAGAGATGATGTCCTCCAAACTCACCCCTTCAGGCAAAGAAAATGTGCAGCTGCTTTTGTACAACTGAGAGACAAATCTCCACAGAAGGCCTGGAGTGTGAAAACTCCTGCAGAGACTCCCTGATAACTTCAGGTTGCTCCTGTGAGTGAGAGGGTCGGCCAGTGGCCTGAGCCCGGGGAGACGTGGCTCCTACATCGCTTTTTCTCTGCTCTGCAAGGAGGTTGTTGGCCTCCTGCCTGCAGCACTGACCAACTGTGCCTGCTCCCCAGCTCACCTCGTGAGGGGCCACGGGCAATGCAGGCAGCAGGAGCAAGGCCAGAAAAGCAAAGCCGCACCCAAAGGACCTCCAGTTAAAAGCAAGGGAGTGAGAAAAAGTCCAGAGACCTTTGCTGGCAAAGTAGCAGCCAAAAGCAACCTGGAGCTATAAGCAAAGAAATGAAATCTTGCATTTCTGGCTATTTTGATCATTTATTCCTCTTGGGTTCAGGGAACTGGACTGCACAAGGATTTCAGCTTGACTCTCAATTTCTCCATCCATTGAAAACAAATCCCAAAGAATCTGACTTGAACTAACTACTCTTAACAAAACAAAACAAAAATAGGCCCAAAAACAAAAATAGGCCCTTAGTTGTGACCAGAGCACAATCTAAACTAGAGTTTGGAGAAATTATTCTCTTAAATGGAAACCTTTTTTCTAGCACTAAATAAACAAAAATATTCTTTTATAATAGCTTGTGTTTTGTATAAAATTTCATTAAAAAATAGAAATCAAAACTTGCATCATATTTCCATAGTGCAACACCCTACATAGCCTGATTTTCCATTTTCTCACAAATGTATTATTACAAAAATCTTTAAAATATTTAATACTTGCAAAGGTAGGGGGGCAGTAACTGACCATTTCTAATGTTAAAAAAATTGTATTTGATGCAGGCACAGGAGTGAACTAATTTCAGATCAAATTTGCATGCAGTGTAGTGTGGACTTGCTTTAAATGTTCATTCTGATAAAGCCATGAAAAAGAGGCTTTATAACAAGTTAATTGTCAGTTTAATCCATATTTGAGATTATTATTTGTCTATTTGAGGCAAATAACCAGCTTGCCCTGTGACAAAGGGCTAGAGAAGTGGAAGGTGTCCTGTAAGACAAGCAAAAATGGGATTTCATAATCGATTTTAAAGGCCTGCCTGAACATAATTTGCTTCTGTATGAGGAAACTGCTAAAAGATAATCAATAGCTATATAGCTGTTTTTTTTTTTTTTCTTTAGAAGTTTGGTGATAAGGAAGAAGCATTGTTCTTAGTACGAAAAACCCGTAAGACCATCAGAACTGAATGTAACATGCAGAGAACTGCACTGGCCTTGCTGTGTTAAACAAAGCATTGGCCCGTGGATCTGAACACTAATGGATTTTTTTATATTATTGTTATTGTTATTAGGAAAGTCAAAGACTGAATCTACTCCATTGCCTTCACCTTCACCCTGACCAAAGTGCKGGCAGGGAGCAGCCAGTGCCCGAGGCTGCCTCTCCTTGCCCCGCAGCGGTCGCTGTCCTGGGGCCACAAAAGCCCCTGCACTCGGTTTGCAGACGCCTTCTCTGCTGCTGCCAGAGAGGATGTACATCACTGGGAAATGCTAAGCTTTTTCAAACGGAATGAACTGCCTTCAGCAGCTCAGTGCAGGTGGGCTGGGGCGGGATTGACTCAGCGGCAGCTTGGTGCCCTGGACAGGAGCACCACGACTCTTCGGAGAGGAATTACACTGCTGAAACCAGGTGTCTCCTGGAAATTCACGTTATGTCAAGTGTGGAAAAACGATCCCCTCTTCCTCCAGCAACGTGCAAACCACAGCAACTAGATGCACCGGTCCTCCAGCAGCACGGCTGACCTGCCTGCTCAGCGCACACCAGCAGCTCCACCAAGATCACAGCGTCTGTTCTCAGTCTCYGATGTTAAATGAACTCTTGAGCAGTTTTGACTGCAGAGTTTTAAAATGGAACTTCATTTTTCTTCTTCTGCATGACTACATGCATATACCAAATAGCCTGAGAGAAGGGAAGCAGAGAAGGCAACCCCAGTCATCATCTCAGGTATATTTTTCTTGCAGCATGCGTTGTCAAACTATTTAAGTGACTCAGTGCCATGAATGAATCCAAAGGCCTACACAACTTGTATAAGGAAATATTTAAACAGACAGAAGCTACAAAATTATAAATGATTTCAATAAATAAAACCTTCTAGGCCTCATGCACTGGCAATGAGTTGTTTTCTGACACTGACACTTGGTACTGATTATAGCAACAGATGCTGCGTATACTGCAGCAAGTCTACTAGAAAGCTGTAGTTACTTCCAGTGTTTCAGTTGTTTGTATACTGAACAAACAACAACAACAACAACAACAAAAGCCTAAATTTCAAAATTTCCACTAGCTGGAAATTCCTTTAAAAATAATTCAGAAACATGGAAATATCCTGCTTCTATAATAATATCATATAAGTTACTATTACCTTTCATGAGTTTTAATATTAACTTTGCTGCAGTGCAAGCAACAATGTGAAAAGTAATATGAACATTGCAGGCTCAAATGAAATGTCTTCATCTGATCCAAACAAAGTGGTTTGGCATTGATCAGAGCACAATGAGGATGTCACAATGACGATGGATCCCTCCTCCCACCTTCTTAATGCTGATATGCTCCCACCAAATGTTTTCATTTTGGCAGACTCCATTTTCTGATGCAGATTTGGCTTAGGGGACAAAAAAAAAAAAAAAAAAAAAAAAAAGCTTTGAGAAAGCAGCTTTAAAAAATCCATACCACCGCACGCATACACAAAGACTGAGCACTGTCCTGAAGAAAACAGGTACCAAATCAGAGCAAAGGAGGCTGCTTTTTATCATGAGTGCAAAAATCTTGCTCTTGCTTTGTTAATACCCCTGTGTAACAGTTTCCCCTGACGTACTCAGATTGCAAGTTTTTCTTCTTAGCTGCACTCTGGGCTGTGCAGGGACTACTGCAATGTACACATTAAACAGTCATTGGAGCATAATATAATCACCCAGGAATGTGCTGGTTGTCACATGTTGCTTTGCTCAGTACAGCTGTTAACTAGTGCAGCTGAACAATAAACATTTGAAGTATTACAAATGGTCTTCAAGGGGGGAGAGTTTGTTATTAATGTAAATACAAAAGGATTCTTGAAACAGTCCAAAGATTTCAGCTTTGCTTGAGGAGTGCATAGAGTTATGAAGCTACAAAATACAGAAGTTGAAAACCAAGAAATTATTTCTCTATTATTCAAGCAGTGAGAACTCATTTAAAAATATCTGTCTGACCTCAGGGGAGTCACAACCACAGAACCCAGAAAATTAAAGAAAATAAGCTAAAAATACCTTCCTCACAGAGTCATGCATTTCTTTCCTAAATGTAAGAAGTGATGGGTGAACCTCAAAAGGTCCAGAGGTTTGGATACATCTCCAGAGGAGCTGATGCCTCTCTAAAACCTCCCTCCTGAGAGACTCTCACTCACATTTACTAGGAACAAAGACTGATGAAGTTGGAGCACGTTTCCTTGCACTGCCAACCTAAGTCCTTCATTATCTGTTTGCCCTCACTGATTGTCACTAAGTCAAATACTCAAACCTACTAATCCAGTATCACTAACAATAACATTGGCCAGACCACAGAGGAGGTCAGGAGCTGTAAGGAGCCCATAGAAAGTTGTTCAGATGGTATTTTCCATAAGCAAGAGAGGCCTGGGAGAAACGGAAAGAGTCACAAAATAAAAGAATTCATAATAAGTAGGATTTCATGAAGGGTGTAGTTTTCCCCATGAGAGGTTATTTTCCTATTATGCCAGACTACCAGTAGCACAGAAGCTATCTTCTGCACAGGCGCCAGACAATAACTTGCTTTGTTTCTTGTTTTTAATTTATATCAGCTTTGAATTACAGGTTTTCTGGCATAGGTTTTAGAAGTAGATAAAACCTAGCAGCAGCAATAGCTTACAAATCTACTGTCATCTGTGCTTGCATCAACAAAAGCCTTCAATTAAAGCACTGAGTTACACGGGTTCTGGTTACCATATGACAAGCAACATCCTTAAATATTTGGATTGTAAACTATCTTCCTAACTTGGAGACAGGCATCATCTTTCCTACTTCATTTTGAAGCCTTTGTAGGCATTTCATAGGTGTCTGGCAATTCCTTGAATATGGAATTCCCCCCCCACTCAGCCCCCCACTCYGGAGGGCTGTGCTGCCATCCAGAGGGACCTGGACAGGCTGGAGAGTTGGGCAGAGAGGAACCTCATGAGGTTCAATAAGGACAAGTGCAGGGTCCTGCACCTGGGGAGGAATAACCCCAGGCATCAGTACAGATTAGGG
>NW_020454461.1:884704-956988 GCF_003342845.1 Nothoprocta perdicaria
TAGGTGTGCCTGCTTGAGCAGGAAGGTTGGACTAGATGATCTGTAGAGGTCCCTTCCAACCTTAAATATTCTGAAATATTCTGAAATATTCTGAATGATAGAATGAAGTGCTAGGAATCTTTGCAGCGCCGCAATAAATTAACACAAGTAAAACACAGAAGACGTGTAATGGTTTGCAGTCTTTTTTTTATTATTTTCCTGGTTTAATATCAGACTCTGGGATAGTGGCACTTAAATTATCTTAGAGCCAGACTTGATGGCACACTAATCTCTGGTGTTCATTTATGCTCTAGCTGAGAGTACTATAAGTTGGTGATTTTACAGTACTTACTAGCCAGCTGCTTTTAACTGTGCAGAGCTATTTATTTATATAAGATATTATAAACATTCTATTTAATCTTCTTCTTCAGTTTTAGAAAAGGACTTGCATATTAAATAAAGGGCACTGGTCATTAGGAAATGTGTTTATGGAGGAAGAGAACAACTAAACAGTTGCCTATTAGCTAGATGAAAAATATTACACCCACTAAATCTTTAAGTATCTTTATAGATATGTAATAAGCATCTATCAAATGAAATAGACTGAACCTGCTAAAACTCCCTAAAGACCAGATGTAAAACGGTATTTAGACTCCCTATCATGTAACTTTAAATCTTACCTATTTCAAATTAATMTAATTTTGAATACTTTAGCGCTCATTGTAACTATCCACCATGAATGATGTCTGTCCCTTATTCCTCTACCTTCAGTTATGAAATATTTGCCTAATAAAATCATCCATTATCTATAATCTAATGTTAAAATAAAAACCAGACAGACGTTCTCTTATAAAATAGCCAACAGACAAGCAGGTGTTACAAGACAGAAGCCCTTGCATGCCTGTGCAAGCAGGCCCAGGGATCAGAATATCTGTACTCTATTACCACATCTGACACCAACTTTTTGCTGTGCCTGGGGCAAATTCCCCAAAGCTCTATTTTCAGATCAGTCAGATAACTCAAGGCACAGATAACTACTGAAATTCATGTTAAGCTTCACTGAAACCCTCAAAGTCTTACCTGTTTAATCAGGGGGGAAAGGAGAGAATCCCAAAGGCTTGCTTTTCTGATGTTAGATGCTTGGATATCTTTAGAAATCCTGCCTCCATCCAATACTATAAAATAATTATGTCTRTCCATTCCAGAAAGATCTGTGAGGTCTCTGGATTTAGGTTTCACTTTAATAACGCATGTCAGCAGATTTGAGTTATTCAAGTTTAAAACTGTGATCCAAAAATAAGTAAGAACAAGCCCTACCTGCTGTTAAGCCCTGAGGGAACCCAAGTTCATGAAATATCTCCATTGGACTGCAAATTTTTGAGGTTCCTAAAGAGCAGCTTTCTGTCTGTGCATGACAAGAGCTGCCCTAGGGTTAGCAGTTCGATAATTTCTACCCTAAAGCTCATCTATAAACTAGATAGCTCCTCTGTCTTTGAGGAATGAATCCAACAAGCACATCTGTCCTCACACAGTATGAATGTGGTCATCTTCTCCCCAAGATCAAACTGTAGGGATCTCACGTACTTTCCTATCCTTTGTGTATTAACCTCAGTGAGGCAGCTGACCAGAAAGCGGAGATCCAGGGTCATTCTCAGCCCAGAGACATCCTGATCTATCTCCCCATGAAGCACTTGATCACCTAAATGTATTACCAGTTAGGAAATCAGGAAGAGTTCTGGTACAGAGGGAAAGAGAAAAGAATAACCTCTCCCTTTGGAGCACTGTCACCATGCAACAAAAAACATAATGGACAACATAAGTCTCTAGCCTAGTCAGGTCGGCTTGAGAGGGAAGGGGAAGTTCTGGGTCCTGATCCTTGGTACTAGAGCTGTGTTTGTGTTTTAATCAATGAGCACTGAATGCGAAGTGTACAAACAGCCACTGAAGCCCAATATGGGCCAAAGCCTAAGAGGATATTATTGAWATGTAATAGACACTGCTTTATTAAAATCCATCCAGCACAAAGTGCCCTGTTTTGCAGAGCTGGGCACAAGACACATTATCCTGGAAGGTTTTTAAAGGACTGCCGTACAATCCAAAGCCCATTCTCAATGGGAAGCTTCCTACTGACTCACCCACACTGGATCAAGGCATTATGTCAGTGCTATATTCAGACTATATTCAGACTATCACTGAATCTGGAGAGTCCAGCACACTGCCATGCATACATTTTTGTATTACTCATAGTGCAGACAAATGCAATAAATGTTATATGCTTAGTAAAGTATCCCAGAGGTAGACAACCATACCATTTCCAGCATCACCCTTCGGCAACTGACATTTGCTTGCAGAAGCTGTCACCTGAAATACCCACAAATTTCTCTGTGCTTGGGGACTTGATGTAACAAGGCACACGTGTTTTTTTTGTGGGCTTCACTTTTAAATCCTTAATCACTGCACTCATTAGAAAAGCAAGAATATATTTAGTGTTCGAATCATTGTAGATATAGCACATTTTTGTAGATTTCTTTTTTTTCCCTTCTTGTTCATCTCCACCCTCCTCTAATTAAAACCATCCATTTGTTCCTTGTGTTCAGAGAAACAAAATACAGCAGGAAACAACTGTCATATCAGATACCACTTTATGGTAATTGTGGTTAAATACAGACTTTTTAATGGTAACTTACTTATAAAGGTTTGGCAACAGACACAAAAATAAGTAATCACTTTTTCTGGAGGCCAACCAAAATGGCGGATTTCCCAAGTCAATCGGGGCACCCAGAGACTGGGAATGCAGAAAGCAATTTAACACTGCAAGGAATATGACAATCTATTTATAATGGCACTGTGTGAGAGGCTGGGAAGAGAAGCTGCAGCTGTCGTATATGGATTATAAGTGACTGATTGTTTCTAACAAAATGCATTGATGTATCAGAAGGAAGTCCAAGTTTAGCCATCTGAATGTTTCTCTTCCCATTATATGTGTGTTTCCAGCTTGAAAGAAATCAGGCACTACAGCTAAAAACGCCATTTTGTGATCTCTCCATTTACATGCCTTTGTTGCCTTTGTTAATGCCAACCAGGACCTGTTGTGTAGGAACCCATACAGCCTTTGCTAAAATGAATGGAAAAGCCCTCAGTTTCAGAAGACCCCATGGTAGCATCCTCAAGGACAGAGTGCGCCCGTAAATGCTAAGTAGTACTCCTGTCTCTTCAGTTTTTGTAGAAGTTGCATTTCCTGTTTTCTTCTTTACTTTTTTTTCAAACTGTTGTACTTCCAATGGTCTATTAACTAACAGTCCTCTCTACCCTAAGTGAGGGCTGCTTTCCAGTGCAGAGAAATGAACGATTCCTGCATAGTATGTATAGCATTTTACATATGCCAGGGATTAGTATAAAGACTATTTAGAATTAGGGCAGAAAGGTTAATGAGTAACAAAACCATGAGAGCACAAAAAGCCAAGTGACTTCAGACAACACAGTACCCAGCAGCTGCCGTACTAACCACAGGTCAGTACCCATGCYGTGCTTTCCACCCTGGGATGCACAGGCCCGAGACCACAGCAGGTAGAAAGGCATTTCTCCATGTTGTGTATTCAAGGGTGAACATCCTTTGCTAAGACTAAAACAGAAAACATGCTTAATAAAACACGCTTTATCAAGTAGAAGCTGCTAAGCACAGTTTTGCCRTTAGTATAGACAAGTGGACTTTTGYATAAACTTAAACTCGCTGAATGTGGTTAACCATAGTGCAGTGCGTAGGTACCTCCTAAATCTGTGTTCTTTCTCCACAAGAAAATAATCTGGTTCTGATAAATTCTTTCCTACACATTTATCTTGGGCGTAGTCATCTGAAATCTGGGACACAAAGAAAAGTCTAATGGAAAAATCTCTCCCATTTAAATAGTTGTATTTTATACGCTTTATGCTCTTGAAATATAGGTTTTCTATAGTTGCTTGAACCTACTCATCCCATAGCAATGGGGAAAAATCTAGTTCTCAGCATATCCATCCAACTATCTTGACTTCCTCAAAATCAAAAATCAACAGAAATTCAGGTAACCCCTTTGGTCTCTTAATTGTCATTTGATGCACTCAAGTAATCTGTCCCCAAGTACTTCGCATTCTGCTATCACTTCAAAATTATTCTCTGATATGAGGGAAGTCTTAAGCACACACTGATGTTTGACTACTTGTTAGTCCAATGGCCTATTTTCAGCTGTCAATATATATCTTGACTATGTGCCATCTCCACATATTTCAAGGCACTGCTTTGAAATACTGAACATCACCAAATCCCTCTAGGAATGGAGGTCATCAAGGGAAGCTGGAATGGAACACAAAATGTCTCATTTTAGCAATTTAGCTAGAGCAAAACGCTGTCTAGRCAACCTGAGAAAAAAATGCATGGGGCTTTGGGGATATTTTGCCTTTTGAAAGGTTCCATTTGTGTCTTTTTAAAATTTCCCTTTTAAAATATGATTTAAAGCATAATTTAAACAACATTCAGAGACAAAACCCTAATTCTCAAGTCAGTTCCACAGCTCTGCAGTGTGCAATAATTCTCTCCCAAATGACCAAGACATGTCAGCACACACATAGATGTCTGAAATATCAAGCAGGGGTAAAAAGAAACCACATTCTTCACAGCACTGAAGAATGAATTAAAGCAGTGCTTTAAAATTAAAAATAATTGATAACATTAAAGGTGCCTTTACTCTTTCAGATTAGTACAGTGTGACCTTACTGCAATTAAATGAAATGGGTTTTCAGTAAATTAAATAAAAATAAATACAATATTTGAATATTAACTGACCTTTGTCATCACATAAACTATGGGACCTGAGAGCTTGCAGGGCCCAAGTATGTAGGATTTCTTCTCCTACTCCATCTCAGTGGCCTACTAACTAGACAGGTTGCAGTGTAGCATAGTGATTGCTGTGAGTGTTCAAAATAAAAAACACACTTTCTTAGTGCTGTGAGCGGGGTCCACAGCAATCATTGCTCTGTGGCCCCATCACTACCTTGTATGTATAACCACAGTCCCTTCTCTAAGCCAAAGAGCAGAAAGTAAGTCTCAGTTTATGGCTCAGTGTCCATCCTTGATAGATTTTCCTCTGTACTCTACTCCCTGCAGTACAGAATCATAGCAAAAATGTCTGGTATAATCTTGCATAACTGATACCTGGCACAGCATCTGCCTTCTGCCTGAAGTTCAAGAGCTTCATCCCAGAAGACTTTACAACTTCACATTTGCTGTCTGAAAAAAAACATTTATAGTTATGACCAAGCCCTCCATTGGAATAAAAAGGTATAAAAATGTACAGACATTTATAGCAGCAGATATTTACCCACTGTGTAACTGCTTCACATTCACCTAAAGACAGTGTCAGCTGTCTTACATAGTAGGGTTTTTCTCTTCGACTGCATCAAGAGTCAAATCCAGGTATGCAGGATGAATAAACATTTCATACTGAGACCAACATGCACACTGGTAAAGAATGCCCAAACCAAGAAGAAGGTGACTTCATTTTAGTAGCAGGATCCTGCATCTCTGTGAAGTGCAGTCTTTTTATTACTCATATTTGGTGAGTGCCAAGAATCTAGCTACAAAGAAAATTTTACAGACATGGAAAAAATTAGCTCTTTGCGGTATCACATTTTAAATGAGAAACCACTTCCTCTCCTGCCTTGCAAAGCAAGAACGCGTAGGTTTTAGTTTTATCAGTCACTGTATCTGCCCCTTCACAATAAGTCTGAAGTTTGTGAGCCAAAAATTTGACGCACATGGTCTAAATCTTTCCATCTTTTACATTCATGTAAACTTGAAACATTTGTAACTTTAACAGAGTTTACAACACTGGAAATACTGAACGCCGGAATTTCATCTTTTTCATTCCAGAAGCAAGGATTGTCTCCTAGAAAATTACTTCTTTCTTGAGGAGGCTCAGAAAGTATTTTTAAAACTATGTGAGCATTTCACATGGGTTTCACAGGTTTCATTGTGCTGCTGCACGTGGGCTCAAGGGAGGTAGCAGGTTGGTTTGGTTATTAGCTCTTTGGGTTGATGGCACAGCTCTGTAAGAACAGTCCTTCTGGCTGGTCCCCTCAAGTTGCCACTAGAGTCTGCCTTGACCAATTAAAGGACCACTTTTTCCTTTTTTGGCACTTTGAATTACTACCACTACAGCAGAAGAACAGGAATATTCATTTAAAACCATCTCTAAACCTTGTGTTTTCACCAGGAGAGCAGGGCTGTAGTGAGCAGATATACCATTCTGTCCTCTACCTCATGCTCTTTCTTTCACATTCAAGCATCATCTTAAGGAGAGAGATTAATTCTTCGGTGACTTTCCCCATTTGAGCTAGTCTTAGTATATTTCCTTACTTATCCTCACCCTTGTTTTCTCAGTGTCTGCCTAGCTAGCTGTCTGGTTTGATATTTCTAGTTTGCCCTTTCCCAGCATGCCTGTTTCCCCTCTGCCTTCCCTCACGCTTACATGCATCAATCAGATCTTTCTTTTCTACCTTTTGCAGCAGGCAGGGTAGAAATACAGGTGAAGTCACATGTACCAACAACGTTTCTAGTGAAGAAGGTTACACCATACAGAATGTTCTGGTTACATCAACCTTCAGATACAGTAATYATTTGAAATACAATACAGACATATAAAATTAAAAAAAAAAAGAACAATATTCAAGAAAAACTTCAATATGTTAGTAAGAACCACAGAACAGTTGATATTAGTATATCTATGTGAATGAGTAGATTTATTTATTACAGCTATTTTACCAATAGATAATTTCAGTTGTAGAGCAGCACCATAATTTATATGAAATCATGCATGTTAGTAGCAGCTTGGAAATACTGCCGAGGTGTCCTTTAGGAATGAGATTTATACTCTCATAGGATGTTAAGAACAATGGCATATTTGCTGGGAGGAGGGAGCCATTTAAGTCATTGATTTTAATAGGCTATGACAATAGCTGATGAACATTGCACCCGAATGTCATTACTATCACTTTCCCTCTAGCATCCTAGCTCTCCAGTGCCCAAAAATCAGTTTCAGTCTTTCGATTTGAGATTTCTGATAATGAATCTCAGATCTTCAATCAGCCTAAGACACAAAGATTTTTTAGAAACATCTTGATCAAAATTTACAGTGAATGTGCAGGCACTGTAAAATTCACGAAGGATGAAATGTGGCAGTTGTCACATAGTAAATATCTGGTCCTCAAGACAGATCAGCAAACTGCCTGCCATAACACAAGCATTCAAATCAGTATTCCTCACAATCAAGAGTGAGAAGAAATGGAGAGATCCCTCATAAATAAAGACAAAAAAGGTATAGAAGGAATATACGTAGCAAACTGTTCTATACAACGGGCAGAACAGAGCGCCATACACAGGTTTTTGTTCTCTAGCTATTGCTAAGCAAGTCTGAGCTAGTCCTTATTTCACTTTACATGCATGAGCCTGCTTGTTTTTGGAAGGCTTTGGGGCCGTCAGACTTYGGGGTCTCTGGACTTCTTGGGCCATCAGACTAATAGGCTTACAGCTTCTGCCATGCACTATTATCATCAGGGCATTTTCTGAGGGTCAGATACAAATGTGTACCATGGCCTGGGGACAACTACTACAGCAGGTATCCGCAAGCCCAAAGGAAAGACAAGTTTACTAATACTTCACTTCTGACAGGCATCTTTGTAGGGACAGGCCAGTTGCTCTTGTGGCCCTGCAGTACAGGCACTCAGACCTATSTGACAGGAAACCACTGGTGCCTAATAAGAGTTTCTCTGATGAACTGCAGTATTTTAAAGTTAATAAAAACATACAGATTGTAGGTAATCTTTCAGGCCTTCTCTGCTAGCACTTAGCAAAACCCCTCATACTAGGGCTTTCCTACTGCACTCACATACTGTTTACTAAGTAAAAGGCAAAACCATCCATGAATCACTAATAAATGATATCCTCTGACTCTTTGGTCACAGAGTTTTGTCATTTAAGTCTGAAACTCTTGGACTGTCTCTATGACTGCAGAACAAGTTTCTCTACCATGCTGCTGCCTAGCCATACTCAAAACTGTATTTCATAACAGCATTTTGTCTGAAGTTRTTCTACCTAAAAGACTGAGGCTTACAGAAAGTTTAAATCATGCACCTCCAGGAATTACCGAGTTCATTTGTTACAACAAATAGTTGGTGGAGTGGGGAGGCACTCCACCAACAAAAAAAGTGGGGAGGTGGGGAGGCAGAAGATTTTAAAACTTTTTAGAACATTTGAAACAAGTACAGCTAATTAGGGCCTGATCAAAGCCAAGTGAAGCCTTCTGGAGCAGCTGCATTCCCTACAGTTGTGAAAAAGTCCATTTAGTTATTTAAAGAGGAAATATTGGAACTAAACCAAAACCCTCTGAAATCAATGGGACTTTTAATGACTTCAATGAGATCTGTATTGTGGTTTGGAAAACTTCCTTTTTCAATTTTTTTTTTTCTGCTGGAACAAAACATATTGAGAAGTTATCTCAGTAACAAAATCTATATAGGTTGTACAAGTTGTCAAAGAGCACATTAAAGCCCCCTCTAAGTAGGAAAAGACTATGTTCTTTGTAGCTGTTTCTATTCYATTTTCCTTTAAAAACAGCTGAGTATACTTGGACACATTACCACACTTGATCAGGCAAATCTTCAATTTTGTAATTGCCTGCCTAATAAGACAGACAGGAGATATCGCTGTACTATGGTGATGTTTGGCTTAACCTCACTGAATGCTTAGTTCAAAGTCAAGGGTTTCTGCTCAGTCTTCAAGGAGCAGGGACGTAACTGTGACACTGCAGGCCTAAGGTAAACCCAGCAACCGATTTGGTGTTAGAAGTGGGAGGGAGTTGCAGCGGGGTGCAATCTTCAAGTGTGATAACCTGGGAAGGAGCTTGGGGGGCAAAAAAATCCATGCTGAGCTACGCTAGTAAAAATGCTGTGAAGTGCACACATCAGCACTGCAGCTGGCACTTTCCCTGTGACATTACTCAGGTGGGGCCAAGGGCAAGAGCTCTTGAAAAAACACTCCATGCAAAGGGGTGTGGGGCAGCCAATGGAGCTGGTCAGGGTTGGAAGGCAGAACCTGCTCCAGGAGCTCTGCCCAGGGCCTAACCTAGCAGCTGGCCCCAGCCAGGGCACCTTCATGGCCCCCTCCAGAACAGGAGGCTTGTCTGCTGGCACCTGGACAAGTGGCTGTGGAGCAGTGGTTATTATCTCAGCAGGGAAGACTGCTGTTTTGCTTTAATTTTGACAGGGTGAGATGCCTCTCAGGTTTTGTTTCTATGCCTTTTGGGCTCTCTTCTGCTTCACAGGGCTATTTTCCGATGCTCTAATAATAGATCGCGCTGTAATTCTCATGACTAATACCTAATTCTTGATGCAATCCAAGCCCTACYTCTCCTACCTCTGCTTGTCTGAAGTTCAATCTTGACTGTCTAGCAATTGCTGGAAACAAAGGTCTGAGAGAAAGTAGGCAATGGTTGACTGAGCCTTGAATTTATTATTCAGCTCCCCACTAATATTACATATGGCTCAATTATCATCTACTGTTGCATTCAAAAATCTAGACGTACATGGTGATAGACTTCAAAAGAAAGATACTTACAGTGTGTCTGGAACCACTCCTTGTCCTTTGCTTTCTTGTTTCATTTCTGCATGACAGTCACCATTTTCCAAAAAAACAGATTATTGCAATTKCTGGTTGGCCAATTTCCTCAAACACTGTTTGCCTTGGTAAAAGCCCAAACACAGTCCCATTCTACAGAGTATTATAGAATTCTAAAGATTTCTACTGCATATTTATCTGCAAAATATGATTATATAAATGTATGAATAATACATAACATAATATATAATAACATAATGTATAAAATAAAATATATTTATAAAGAATTGAATTGATTCCTCCCAACTCACTCTTCTTGTTTTTTAATATCTCACTGGGACATCTGTATTTGTTTGAAAATGCTTTGAGGCGTTTCTTCTAAATATGCTTGCAAATATCCAGATTGATTGACCTCATTGTGAGACTGATGTTAATAGGACTTATCGACAAGTTATCMAGAGACATAAAACACCATCTATGTCCTTTCCCCAAGAGGCAGAAGCACTTTTCCTGACTCTATGTTAGTTTATTTGCAAGTCTCAAGGTCACTGTAGCTCCATCACCCATTATTGTCTAAAGCTGATTTGTCTTGCTGCTTGACCAGCAGTAGTGTGAGTACTGAGGCTTATGAGCAAAAGCACATGTGGTGTCCTGAGGCTATACAAGAACAGGGCGCACTCCTATGGTGCTCACATTCAGACTGCTTTAAAAATGGCCAAGCTCTGTTATAACACTGAAACAAGGCCACTCAGAGCCAAACTACACCAGAGCAGCCAGCCCTTGGGAGCCCACATCCCATCCTGCAGACAAACCAGAGCTTTGGGCCCCACTTTCCACCAGTCTTCAAAAGGAATATGAGTCTCAAGCGAGAGAATCCTTCAAAAAATGTTCCATGACCTTCACACTTAGGCAGACATTTTATGTTATTTTTCTATTGTTTTATTCTCCAACGCGATGGCTGTCWGATATGATCATGACAAATCTTAGTAGAATATTGCCTCCGGCATATCCTGTACAGCTTGTGATCCTGTCTCATAATTCTTAGAATTTAAGACTAAGGAAGCCATCTGATCACTTGAACTAGCTTCTTATATATCACAGTTCCTTCAGATTCACATTTCGTCTTTTGCTGAAGCCACTAATCTCTGTCTGGCTAAAGAATTGCTGTGGGTTTTATTTGTTTGTTTGTTTTTCTTCTAAGAGATGACTGTTCTAATTCAAAGCTTTCACGTGACAAGATTCCACGATTCCACTGCAACAGTTAGCAGTTTGCCCAATGACTGACAAAAAAAGATGCCGGTAAAACCATTTTCTGAACTTTTACATTCAGTGAACTATCCTTAGCTCCAAAAAAAATGCCTTCTGTTACAGATATTTCTGTAGAATTCAAGAGCTCTTTAGTACCTACTGTATTCACTKACTACTGGGTTTATACATTGTAACCAAGATATTTTTAATCTTATTTTCAGTGAGTTAGGTATGCCTAGTTCTTAATTTCTCTCCTTGGATATGACTTTCTCCATAGATAAGAATCATTTTCAGCTCTGATTTTTTCCCTTCATTTTTTTCCAGATTCTTTTTTTCCTATGAGAATAACAGAACTGGATAGACTGTGTTCTTCTCTGCTGTATTGCAGGTTGCCACTTCCTGCTTTTTAGCTTCCCTGTTTATACACTGAGGAGCCCCTSTTAAGTGATGTGACACATCATCATACCGGGGCTCATGCTCCATCACTCACCCCTAAAGGCTTTATAAAGATTGCTACTTTCCACGATAATGCTATTCATTTCATAAGGCTTAGCTGCACTTACTTCCTCTCCCCCCACATCCTCATTACTTTGCATATGGCTGTAAAACATATTTTGTTTGATTGAGACAAACTAAACAGGCAGCTCTCATTGTTCAGCATAGCTGAAAAATCCTCAGTATAATTTACTGGGGCTACTCATGMAAGTTCCAGTTTAACGTTTTTTCCTCTTGGAATTTCCTTAAGCAAAATGTTTTGGGAAAACAATTTGGTTTCAACAAAGTTGTAATAGAAACTAGGCACAGTACCTCAGAGAGAGAGCCATAAGGCCTCCAGGGGTCTTCGCCTCTTTTATCCTGCTTGGAAAATGTAAGAAGTTATGAGATGTCCTTCCAATTTGGAAAGTTCCAACTCCTCCAAACTTTGGTAAGACCCAGGTTGGAAGTTTGAGTACTATGTGAAAGAGAATTACCTTTCTCCATGGCTGCATCACTTGCTCCTAAACCGTTTTTGTTGTTGTTGTTGACAGTGACTTCTCACTAGAAAATAACCATTGTTTATCATAAAACATAGTACAAGGAACATCTTTGATATATTTTTAAACTGTTTTGAATGTAGTTTAGGAGCTAGAGAAAAGGAACTGAGCCAGCTCAAGATGCTATGCCAACTCTGCAGACCATGAGCAAATGATGGGAAATCCTACACTGCTTGTTCTTATTTATTCTTCTAATTGTGTCTCCTCATTAATAATGCTGAAAGTAAAACTCAGTACTCAGTGTGATACTCACAATGCTTAGAATAATATTCTCCACCAATATAAATTAGTATTTTGGTCAAGGATGAGGTCTTGTCATTTTATACTAATATCTTGAGGTTTAGGGATGAAATCAGAATTATTGATAGTATCTAACGTATTTTCAAAGTAAAAACTCTTTGGAGCGGTTCTAAGTTTATATTTTGAACATAGGCATAGAAGCAAAGCAGGAATAGATTTTGACTTACATTACTATATAGCAGATGCAATGACTGGATGAGGCCATGAATAACTCTTCTATCAGTATTTCCAGTGGAATTGCATTCTGTAGGGAAGATCAACTCATTCTGTAATTTATTTTTAAGGAAATGTTTTGGAATTCTCCCTTTCTTCTCCCTTTTATGACCTCCTTCCCTCTTTAGCATAGTCTTTCTCACTCTCTCTCCCTACTTGTTCAGCAACAGCAGCTAACCCTTGAGCAGTACACATTGAATGTGTTTAATGACTACAGATGAGAAACACTCTTCTATTCCCTTTTGACAGACTAATCTGAGCAGAGCCTTTTAGGGAGTAGCCATTCAGGATATGACTATCCAAGCAGACAGCCCATGGGATTAATTGGAGATTAATTATCAGGAGACTGATAATTTGCAAAATCAACCTGGTTCTCATAAGAAGGATAATGCTCAGAAAAGCTATTGCAAAGTCCCAGCTTTGCCACAGACATATGCTGGGTTATCTGCTTGCTCTCAGCCTTCTCCAAGTTGTCTGTTACAGTTACCAGGTTTTGGAGCTTCCAATGGCCCCTCACTGCATTTTTATCTAAGTGTGCAGAGTGGGGCCTTCAGCACATTAATGACTTCCACGCAATTCCTGGTTCCCACAGTGGAGAAGCAGGATTAAGGGTGATCCAAAGTGGGCCAAAATCAAAGAGAGCCTAGGGCTCAGCTTAAAGCCTATATAACAGCAGATAGGACTCAAGTCCTGAGCTAGTGCTTCTTTTGAATGTGTTAAGTAAAACTCAGTCCTGTATGCCAAACATGAGAAAAAACAAACAGTATGAACCTTCCTCCTTGCCCAAATACCTTAGCTCGTGTTTTATGTGGAGTCACTCCAGGGTTGCTCCCAAGGATTGCACCAAGCTCTGTGCAATGGGGGATTACTGCAGCCACAGCCCCCCGAGACAGTGTGYATTCTGCTAGAGAAGGGAAAAGCCACAGAAGCAGGTGCACGAGGAAGCAAGAATGTATTAGAAAGTAACACATATATGTGAGCATCTACATTCACTACCCATTAGAAATGAAACAGCAGGAGCTATGCCAGTTCCATCTTCACAAGTGCTTGCAAATAGCAGCTCTCTYCTCACCCCTTGTCACCTCTCAGGTCAGCAAAGATAGTAAATAGAAGAGTCTGCACATAACGCTCTTCCTCAYCACTTGAATTCATGTTCTGCAATCATGCTGCCACCTCTCATACGTTTTAGGACTGTTATTTTGTAATACTTAGAGTTTAATCTCTTATTTCTCTTGAAAGACCAKCAGGAGGACTTGTCAGCAATTTATCGTGGGAGAGGGAGAAGTGGATTGTTAGCACCAGATAACATTTGCTATGAGGATACACTTAACATGAATAAGATGCAAGGCTTGAATGCAAATGCACAGCTCTGGCCTCTGTACTGGGAGAGCTCACCATCAGCTGCATAAGGCATGAGCAAACAAGTTACAATTAAATGATCACATACAAGATCTTACTCAAGCCCTGGATGGTTGGTGGTGTTATATTGCCCACTACAGAGCTGCAGGGAAAAAAAAAAATAAATAAAGGCAAAGAAGAGGCGATGACTGCACTGGCAGTAAGTACACACTGTTTCAATAGCAGAGCCACAAAGCTCAGGCTCCCTCATTGACCATCCCTGCACACATATCTCCAGCAAGATACAGTTCCTTTTTTTTTAAACTAACAAGAAACATCCAGCAAATATAAAGCCTTTGCAAGAGATTTCTCACTTTTGACACCTGTGAAGAGCAGTGCAAACTAAAGTGAGTGTGAAAGTGAATTAGTACTGCTCTGCTCTGGGCAAGGACTCCATGGCAGGGAGGCTGCTCAACCCACTCAGTTTCTCTGTGCTTCCCTTTACATCCCTTCCACTGGAGTATTTGTATTTTCAGCACAAAATCAGGAATCTCTTTACAGACTTATTACTTGAGAGATACGCCAATGAGTCACCCGGTTTTACTTGTAACGTCAAAGATTGCAGAGCAGGCTGTAAATAGAGCTTCTCTCATTTACCATGTCTGTGCTCAGAAGCTATAGAGAAATGCAGAGCGAGAAGGCAGTCATCCGAATTTCTGAAATTTTGGTATGCTTAACTGTAGTGCAAATTTTGTCCTGTAACTTTTCCACAGTGATGAGTTATTTTGTCCAGCTTCCTCCTTTTCCTTTAAGCCATCCACGAGCATTAAAATATCCTGGGGGATTTATGGCCAGACTTTGATCCGAGCATGATTCCCATGGAGTCAAGTAAAATCTGCAAGTAGCCTTTAACATCAAGTGACAAACTAGGACTAATATAAAGATCAGAGCTCTTTGCACCTCTTATCACAGCACTACCAGTACTTGCCTGCTCATGGTGACTTCGTCAGATGATCACACGCTCATTTCTGCCTTTCCCAACAGGACAGGCAATGAGTCACAGAGCAGCTTGTGACAGAGAAACACAAAAGACAATAAAGAAAGGGGAAAGGCATTTTTGATAATAAAGAAGGGATTTTTCCCCCACTTTTACTGTTATCTCTTTTGAGGGCGGATGTTTGGATTTTTTTGTTTTATGCTTTTTTTTKTTTGTTTGTTTAAAGTACTAAGAAACGCCAATTACAATCCCTAGCATCAACACCCACGTGGTAAAGCATCAGCTATTGTAAGGGCTTTTCAGAAACTGAATTTGCCAAATCCTGCAAACCCTCACTCTTCAGAGAAAGCAGCTCTCTCAGCTGGGCTCTCAGAGCCAGCCATACTTCAGCCTGAACAGCGCCAGAGCAGCTGGGCCCACAACCTTAAAAATTCACAGCAAATATGGAATATTTTGCTCCATGTTTAATTAAAGACCTTAATGTCTGGCAGCAGGAAAATGCATCAGGAAAGTGTGATGCTTAATGGAGAGTGGCTCCCAGGATAGATTTTGGTGGACTGTAAAGCACCAAAAGGGAACCGAGAGGCAGCTGGGCACTGACAGACTCCGTGTGCAAGAGAAATACTTTTTTATTTTTTCTATTCTTTTTCTTTTTAAATTAGGCCATTTCTTTAGCAGGCTACATCCAGCAATCAGCTCTAGTAATTACAGACTTACAGTGTTTGAACTCRCAGTTCTTTTAGGTCCAACTTGCTACAGGCTCTTCAGGTTGCTGATAGCTTCCCTTCACTACAGCACATTTATTTGGATCATAAATGGTTAACTAGAAAGAACCGTTTTTAACCCTCTCATTCCTTCACCATATGGTTGTCCTCTCTTGTCAGTTGTCCTCTCTTGTCATTTCACCTAGATGTATTTTGAATCAGAACAGCTCTGTTCATACCAAAATATGTGCAAAAATGTTTTTGTAACTAGCGAGCAAAGAGCTGGGCGCTGCTCTATGCTGTGCTCTAGCTCAGATACCAGAAGTGACATGTGATTTCCCAGAACCACAGAAGGCCTCTGTGGGGATTACTGCCTTAAAAACATGTTTCTGCTTAGCTTCACCTGGGAAATGTGGAGTTAAGGATTATTAATTCCTTTCAGGCTCCAGCGGCTGGTAACCTTTGCTTCAACAGCACAAACCTRACCAAGCCACTCACTCTGAAAAACCCAACCTGCCCTCCCGGGTACGCAGACACTCACCTTGCACGCGCTACCACGTGGCAGCTACCCACAGCTCAGCTCCCTCGCTGGGCATGCAAAAGCCACGTGCCAGGTGCTCACAGCATTCAGGCCTGTTCCCTGCTACGTAGGGAAGACTCTTATTCCTAGCAGGATCTGTCACAAATTTGTCCCATGGAAAGAAAAAGCCAAATACTTTAGCGAGTCCCAAGACCTCCGCAATCCTTGTTACATATTATTTGACATTTACATTTTTGAGCATCCACTAATGTGTTCGGTGTCTCCTCAAGCAGAAGCAGTACATACGCTCCCTCCCCCAGCTTTCTCACATGTTAGAAAGAAAACTGGGGTGAAGGTACTTGAGGTAAGAAAGGGTTATAACAATGACAGAATATGACTATTTAGCCATATGCCTGGCATAATTCAACTGAATATATTAAGTAGCTGGTGTGTGCACTTGTCCTATATATGAATAAGGATAACTAACTGGAAGTATGCAGGAAAAGAAAACTTGCAAAATCACACTTGCCAAGCAAGAAACATGCCACCAAATTATGGCTAGTCTTTTGAAAATAAACAAGAGGCAAAGCTTCACCCATGGTTATCAATGCAGCCAGTACCTGTACTTGATAACCAGTAATGAAAGCATGCCAGTCCAGGGTAAAATAAAAAAAACCACAACATCCATACATATCCTTTAGAAACACCTCCTGACCTCACTTTTCATTCCTTTCCTTTGCAAGCTTTTTTTTTGTGCCAGATCGATACCACAAAGGCCTGTAAAGAAAGCTTTTTTGACAAATACCTCTGAACTTCTTCTGCATGAGAAACAAAGCATGAAAAATGTAGCATAAATAATAGAAATCCAGCATAAATAATGGAAAAAATATTTCCCTTACAAGAGAAGAGAAGAGAAGAGAAAGGTCAGCCTTTCTCTGGCTTGCTGTTGAGTGCTGGCTAGAAAAATGGAGGCAAGAGGAGGCTAGAAAAACATCTGCTTGTCTATAATTCTGGCACTAGTTGGGGATCCTCAGGGGTGGGATTTAACAGCCCAAGGGGAGCTGTACCAGAGTTTGCTTGTGACATCCTTTGCAAGTCACTAGGCGAGCACAGATCCGTGCAGTTCATTGCACCCCTGCAGGGCCTGTAGAGGTGACCCTTGGAGGGCTGCTCTACCAGGCACAGCCTGGATGAGGAAGAACTTACCAGGGAGCAGTTTTAGTTCTCTCCCACTACTGATAGCACTAAAAGAACAGCAAACAGTGTGGCCCAGAAAGAAAGCTATACACTTACTCATAAAATCAGTTTAGTACTTCAAGTAGAAGCACAAAGGGTCTTCCCTGGCACCCAGTGCTCTAGCTAATTCCTAGCCAGTCTTGCTTAGAAAATTCTTTAAAAGTTCATTTCTGCACTTTGTCTCATTGCCCTGCTTGCCTGCCAAAACCAAAGTCTAACTTTCCCAGTTTGGCAGCTGTTTTTCGTGTGATGTCATTTTTCAAATGCTCTGCAGCATGCTTCACTACTTGAACTATTCAGGCTGGGTTCAGTGTTTACCACCAGCCTAACCCACRAAGAACACTGTCTCAAGGAACTGAGTGTCCCATCTGGCATTACAACAAAAAGGTAAAACATCCCCTCGCAGAGCCAGAGCTGTACCAGACCAATTCCAGAACTACCTGCTGAGCTCCCTAGTTGCAGCTGGCAGGACATCAAGTCCCCAAAAGAAGAAAATGACCCATCATGTTCTTCATGCACACAGCTGCAAGRCAGGCAGTTCTGCTTCCCCAAGTGGTCCAAAAGCAAAGTCTCATGGTTATGTGTACTCCTGATTTTGGAGGGCCCAAATTTTTGCCACAATGAGCTGAATCAAGACAGATTTCGGCATGTCAATAAGCGTTCTAGGAGCATGGTGACTTCATTGRAGCTGGCAATGCTCTGTTCTTTTTCATGTTTTGTTACCTGGCTTGCTAAGATGTAAGGGCTGTGCAGTTGCACTGAGCACGTACAGGCAGTACACTCACGTTACTTTCCTCCAACCGTCCAAAATGGCTGATTTCAGCCCAATTTGATAGAGAAAGTGGATGCCTTCAAGGGAATAATGTTCCTACATAGCATATGGGAGGAGAAAGATTCTCTAGCTGCTGTCTAAAAGCTCCCCAACTAAAGAGAAGGCTGCAGTCATGCTTACATTATAGTAGACAGAGAATTCGTGTGAATTCAATTCTTCCTGTGGTTGGGACCTCTCTGGGGAGCACACTGGACAGAGGAAACCAGACTTCATGCATTTAGCAGCTCACAGGAAGACTAAAACCATAAACATGTCAAATGGCTTTATCTCTTCTGATCTCATTTCTTCACTGTCATTATACAAATRTATCTCACCAAATTAATTCAAATTTACACAAACATAAACTTAAGGTCTTAAACTAGGCTAAACAATGAGGAAATTAACTCAACTATGCTAYCCTTCTGCTTAGAGGGCCAGAAAGAAAGCACTCACCTGTTTAATGAGTTATAGATACAGACTCTCAAAGAGGCTAGCTTATGGGAAGTACAGTGGTGATCCAGTGGAGTCACTCCTAACCTCTGATGCGGCAACATCTTGGTAAGAAAACCCTGAAGTCACACAATACAGAGCTGAAGCAGGGAACAGTTTACTGAAGGGAATGGCTGTAGTATTACAGTTAAGACAGAAAGGCAAGATTTGSCAGACTAACTCTTAGAAACGGCAAGATGAAGCCTCCGTGAATTGACTAATGCACTGCAAATATAATAGCAAGCTACTTAGCAGAGAAGATCAGCAATCAGACTGTTATTCAGAAAATATTTAGATCTCATTTACTCAGACTCCATTTGAAAAATTGATAGTTTTCACTTGCCCTRCTACAGACGAGTATTTGTCTATTATTTTAAGAGGCAATGTTTTCTAGTGTCCTCTAAAATATGAAGCTAAGCGGCAGCCCTGTTACTCTTTGTATGCAAATCCAGCATCTCTGCAATATTAAGATCTGCATATGCAAGCAAAACTGAAGGCAGACATTTAACATGCAGGTTGATGCTACTGTGAAAAAAAAAATCTAATCAACGGAGCTCTTACCAGATTTTTTGGATATGTTTTTTCACTTAAGTATAAATTTGACACATCCCAGCACAAAGATCAATGGGCACTTATCTCTTCAGCTGCTGAGCTGAGGAGTTTTCTTTTCCACCCTCCCCTMACGCCTCACCGCCTTGTTCTTCACTCTGCCCCAGCTGGTCAGAAATGCTGTTAACCCTGATTTCATCCTGCTTCTTCTTGCTGTCTCTTCTGATCCTTTCCCAATGACCCTCAGCTTGCTCAGTCCTCAGCACACTGGATAGCCGGTGTATCGACCTTCCCCCTTCTCCATGGCATAGAAAGCGCCCTATCCCAGCCTCTCTCTATAGCTAAACTCAAACTTTCACAGCAGTCATAATGGGTATTCAGAGTGGCACATGAGGCAAGGGCATCACTCACACTTTTGCTTCCTCTTGTTAAAGGGTGAAGGGATCACYCTGCCCTTGGTAGGCTCAGGCCAGGTCCCCAAGTCTCCTCAAGGGAGGTAGCTGGCTCAGCACCCCTAGCCAGTGCTTTAATGCCCTGGTATCTGCCTGTGCCTCAGCAGTGGATCCCCACCAGGGACCGTGAGCCCTATACGAGCAGGCACAAGAGCTACAGAACTGCTCCTGCAGAGCCCRGAAGGCTGGGAACAGCACAAGGCCTGCGTGTGATAAAGGCTAAGGGCACCTGAACACAGTCCAGACTAAAGATCCCACCTGCCCAAAGCTTTTTCCAGATCTACATTGCTTGTGTCTTTTCCAGTCCTCCTGACGTCTGCATTGCAAAAGCTGCCTCTTGATGCACCTGACTGCTTATTGGCAACCTATCCACTGTGCCTAAGCAGACAGGCTTGGATTTGCTTATAAAAGGATCTGCCCCAGGAGGAGCGATGATGGGAGAAAATCTACTTTTGCCCCCTCCTTCACCYGACAGCTGCCTTATACTGCCAGAGGACAGAAAGCATGACCTTGTATCAAGGGGAATCAGCAGACAGCTGCCATGTGGCATTAGGGCATCTGGCTTCATCCCTTCATCTCTCAAATGTAGGGGTATAATATTTGTTTGTCTTTGCCTGAAAAG
Source organism: Nothoprocta perdicaria (assembly GCF_003342845.1). Classification (NCBI taxonomy): domain Eukaryota; kingdom Metazoa; phylum Chordata; class Aves; order Tinamiformes; family Tinamidae; genus Nothoprocta; species Nothoprocta perdicaria. The sequence goes on from NW_020454461.1 coordinate 904,840, forward strand.
CAGCAGGTAAGAACCGCTTCTAACTGTGTATTTGTCTAGCAGTAAGTCCCGTTGCTCACGCAAGCTCTCAGAGCAACCATATTCCAAACCAATACCTAAGAATAGCAGGCACGTCAGTATTAGCCAAACCCGGTCACCGCGATGCAGTTATCACTTAGGAAGCCACACACCAAGCAAATTAAGCAAGCTAATCCAGACAGTTTCAAACACTGCCAGCACACATCACTGAAGATGACGGCAGGCTTAACTCTTGGCTTGGCTTTTGCAAGACAGACAACATGCTCTTTATTTGCTCTTTTGTGATAACAGGTATCAAATGCCATGTGGGTGTCAAGTGTGGAGAAAAAGAGATTTCTCTTCAAGGTCTGGTTAATCTCCTGCTCTTTCCGCTTGCAGGGAAATGGCAGTGTCAGTGCAGCCCTGCTCTCCCCATGCTTATCCAGCCATACCTTATGTTAATAGGGACCCTGCTATTGTGCGGCTCATACATGGAAGTATTTTACGTTTGCAGCAATGTTGTTAATGTATCAGCTGACATTTACCTCAGCTCTCTTTCTCTCCTTTACTGATTCATGCCCCATACTAATTAAACAGCTCATGACAAATACATCATTATTAACAGCAGCTCAAGGACCAGTAAATCTTCAGCAGCTTGACTGGAGTAACTGCATAGTGTGACAACATCCTCTGAGTGCCGAGAAAGGACCAAGGAGGAATGCTGAAWGAAGGCAAGGCCAGAAAGCAAGGTGTAAACACCTCTTGCAAGGTGCCCAGAGAGTAGTCCCAGGCCCTCAGCAGTGAACACAGCTGCATGCCATATGCACAGACAGGCCTATACCAGGTCAGCGGTATGTGGACAATACCAGATCCTCAGCCTGCTACTTGCTGCAGCTAATGCACTCACCTGATTCTGTCCCCTCTCACTCAGGCAGTGGTCATGAATCCCCTCTGCACAACACCCAACCCACCCAAAACGTGCTTGGGGAAACTGCAGCTTTATTGCCTCAAACCAAACACAAACTAAAGCTCTGAGAGGAGTCACTGGTACCATGGGTCCGTTGGGCTGCTTTATTAGGGGACATGGACATGTAGCACTTACTAGACATCTCAGATACAGACCTTTGTGTAYACAGAGTTTTCACTTAGCACCAGAACCCTGTTCTGTGCCTGCCACTAAACAGGAGCTAAGGCCTCCAGTAAGGCCCAGGAGCCCAACCAGTAAAATCTCAGTTTCTAGCCTCATCTTAATATGCCCCCATGCTCAGCATTTCCCTCTTTATTCTAGGCCACCAGCATAATGAAAGAGCCTGCACTTGTGTAGTCTACAGATAATAAAAGCAGATTTTCAACATCTTAGAACTAGGCAAAAGCCAGAATTATTCTAAACAAACTAACTTAATTTAGACAATAGTCAAAAGTTAAGTCATGTGCATATGCTGTAAAGCTATTCTTTCCAGGGGGCAATTGCTCAACACACTTTTAGAATACTATTCAGCTATTGCTTTCTCTATACACATCTTTTTGTCCTTATAAAAAAAAATATTGCAGTCAGATATCACAACAGTGAGGAATGATGATTTGTGATGATTTGGTGGAAAAAATCTTTAAGAATAAGAAGTAGACAATGCAGTTTTATAGCAAAAGCCTACATTTTTTCAACACTGTTGTCATGTGTTTATTCATACAGAACAATTCATGTAGAAAACCTCCCCTCAGCACTGGGCAATCCAGGGCACAGCTACACTGAAAGTCACAGCGCATAATTGCTAAGTAAGCCAGTTAAAAAAAAGAAGCAAAAAAAAAGTGTAGGTTTGACCAAAAGACCTTCAGGGATTTGACATCCTTAAGGCTTTCGGGAATAGAGGATGTCTCCAAAACTCAGGTGCTTACACAGCACATGAAGGTAACCCAGCATGTGAAGGATGCCTCTAGAAAAGAAGGTTAAAGCTTGGAAGGGCAGATGGAGTCAAAAATCTATCTTTAACAGCAGAAACTAGAGGKTTTTTTAATATTTCTTATTACTGACAACAACACATTTAAAGAGTTGTTTCAGGAGGTAGGCAAGTATGAAGGAAGCAAAGCATTGGCAACTCACTGACTTCCTCAAAGTAACCCATGTGCCAAACATCACAGAAATCCTTCCATTCTCCATTGCAAAACAGCAACTTCTGGGGCAATATAACAACCCTTCTCATTGCCAAACAGAGGAGGAAACAGACTACCACAGATAYTTCACACAGCAAAATCTGGATCTGGGAGGCAGGGCAGGGCAAGAGAAAAGAGAAAAAGCAGCAGCCTGCTTTTCCTGGGACCTCTGCAATTTTTGCAATTTTTGACTTGCAATCAATACTGTGACTAAGATCTCACAAATACTGAGTTCCAGTTCAGTCTGACTTAAACCTCTCCCAGTTCACACGCACAATGTGAACATTTGGCACTCTCATCCTTTCATAAAAGCAATTTTTTCCTCTATCTGAATATCCACATGGGGTGTTTCCAGTTTACTGTTGATGTGAGTATGAAACACAAGCCTGGTTTTCTAGCTCRGGTGGAACAAGGAAATCCACCTTTATAGTTCTGCACCTGAATACACCGGAGGCAACTGAGCAGGCTGCCTACTTTGACTAGTGCAAGTGACCTCCCCACACCTTCATCTTCKAAATATCACTACATCTCAGCCCATCTGTCCCCAGAGAAGCCTGTGTGCTGGCATGAGTTTGCATACGGTGGTGACCAGGCAGCTGTACCATCAGCATGCGCTGACAGAGCCCGTACAAGTGGCTGTGTCTCCACTGTAACAGCGTATGTGTAGGATGCTCCACTTGTGGACTACCTTAGCCCTCTATATCTGTAATATCAGTTCTCCATCACTGTAGTCATCTAGTTATTTAGTATCAGGATTTGAGGAACTGGACTAGGAGTGAGCAGGACACAGACCAGTATCCTCTGTGCTTTGAGAAACTTCACATCTGTGACAAGTTTGTGATGAGCATCTGACACCAGCTGCTGTTTTCACAGAAAACATAAGCTAGATCATTTGAACACTTGTAGTCTTAAACCAGCTTACCACCATTCCCCTGCATCTACCCAAAACCATAAGCAGAAAGTCACACATTTCACCATGCAACTCAACTCCAGAGCAMGGGAGGCTGTGAGATGCCTCCCCAGAGAGAGAGGCAGACGAGGGCAGCACAGACGTGGCAGAGGTTGCAGGGCACAGCAAGAAGGCTGAGGAAACACAGCGGCMCTGAGCTGCAGTGAGTTCTGCACTGCCATGAATCTTCCACCATCAGAGACCAAATCATCTGGTTAAAATGGCCTCAGGYACAAGCTCAGGTACGAGTGCAGTGAGCTGGTGCTGCAACACCTGCTTGCAGAGTGGCAGGTGACATCAGGGTGCAGGGCATTTACTGTCTTTGACAGACCTGTGAATAAGAGGTCAGTCATCATGCTGTGGGCAACACAAAATTAATTTGTCCAGCACAAATGTTTTTTTTTGTTACCGTTGCCCTGTGACTCAGCACTTTCTCATGTTTTTCATTTGCTRCCATGACAAACGAGACAAAAGGCAATGCAAAAGGGAGGGAGACAGATGTGAGTCCCTCAACAGGGATGATGGAGAAGCATGCTAAAGAGCTGGTACAACTGGCACAGCACAAGAACGCTGCGACAGCTGGAATAGGAATGAGTATAAATGACGTGTAGCCAAGCAGTGCAAATTCATCATGTGTGCAAGCAAAATATCCTTCTGCATCTGCCAGCACAAGGTGCGTCAGAGCTTAGACACAGAGCTGCATCTTAAACCTKCTGAAGTCAATAGCAAGGTTCCCATGAACTGGAGAATACGTTTGTAGCACGTTCTTTATGTAAGAGACAGGATGCCACTACCATTTGTTTGCTGTCTTACACCGTGCAAGAAACCAGAACTCATTTGCTTGGAAAATAAAAGTTTCAGCAAGGTGTTAAAGCAACCAGCTAATGAGCAYCACACTTTTCTGAGGTCAGACAGCACTTCAGAGTACTGCAATGACTCATCCAGTGTTACAGGGGAACAGCAAGAGAACCCAGATTTTCACAATCAAAGCCAGAGTTCTTTGCTGCCCTCCCAGTCCTCCCCTCAAATAAAGCAATGTAAAGTAAGTCCTCCATGCAATCACAAACTGGCAAGGTATAGTGTATGCCATCTGACAGTGATGCATAAGTTGTTGCATGGCTGTCTTCAATATTCCRTATTACAAGGGAGAAGAGAGGCAACCATATCCTGTGCCCTGGGCCAGAGCTGTCCTGCAGAGCTGAGCAGGTGGCCTCCACCTAAGCACAGAGCTGCCTGCCTGCATGGGCAGCATTCATCAGCAGCGACAGGAGCTGGCCTGCTGGCTGAGGCGAAACAGCACACGGAGTCACCCTGCGCAGAGGCGGATGGGTTGGACCCATCACTGCACCGTACATCTCTCACTATGAAGGTCAGCACAGGCCTTTATAACAAGACTGTGTATTTTCAAATGCTTTTACCTATACTACTATTCCTTGTTTGGACCAAGACCTATAAAAAATCAGTTAAAGTTAAAATTCAGTTTTAATCCAAGAAATCTTGCCTCCCCTTGGTCCATTTGCAGATCAGGTGTCTCACCTGTCTGGGGTTCTTTTTAGTCTGTCAAAAACTCATAGCATTCTCATAATGAAGTCTGCAGATATCCCAAACTGCTGCAGATATAATTAAAAGAAACTGATTGACATTTTAATATCTAATGCTCTTGAATCAGTAGTGTGTTTGCTGAAAAGGTTCCTTGGTCTTTAACTTTAAAATGTGGGCCAGTCAAAGGAAATTTGTTATGGCCATAGCTGCTATTTAAGCTTCAGTTACAAACTAAAAGTGAGGATGGGAAGGCCATTAACTCTTACATAATTTTTACAGGGATGATGATGTTCTGACCTTTTCTTTACCCTGAATCAGCTCCACTGCCTGTGGTGGAATCAGCCCCAGGGAAGTCAATATGGGCATAAAGAGCACAAAGAGGAGCAGAGGGAAGGAATATTAGCTGAACACATCTGCAAAGGCACCTTCAGTGGGTGCTGSCTGCACCACATACTCGCATTATTGTAACTGGGCACATTGCAGGATAACAAACCTTCCAGTGAGGGAAGTAGGTCACAGCAGCCTGTAGCCCTTCAGGCTTCCTTTCTCTTTGAAGCTTTTCTGTGACAGAAAGCTGTGGATAGAGGAGCTGCAGCTCCTGACAGGGATGTCCCACAGAAATATTGCCAGGAGGTCCCTGCTGCTGAGCAGTCCAGGAAGCCTAGGTGGCAGGAGGGCATGTGCCAGTTGGGATGGAGGGAAAGCAGAGGTGGGGCAGGAGTTATCCCCCACCTTACAGCTCCCTTATCTTGGAACTCTTCAAGCTACCAGGTGAAACAGTTTCCTCTCTTCCCTTCCTCTACCCTCTCATAAATAGATACACCCCCCCTACACCCTTTCCCTCCAGGAGATGGAAAAATCTCAAATGGGTTTGGAGAGTTTCATAGGCCTACCTTCTTTCACAGAAAATAGGGAAACTTAACTGCAAATTGCCAGAGACCAAACAGGGACAAAAATGCAAATGTGTCAAATACATCAGCCAGCCTGGAAATTGTTACACTGAATTGAATCTTTAGTTTTGGAGAACTATCCCATCTGCATACATGGAGCAGAAAAGAAAAAGAAAAAGAAAAAGAAAAAAAGAAAAAGAAAAAAAGAAAAAGAAAAAAAGAAAAAGAAAAAGAAAAAGAAAAAGAAAAAGAAAAAGAAAAAGAAAAAGAAAAAGAAAAAGAAAAAGAAAAAGAAAAAGAAAAAGAAAAANAAAAAGAAAAAGAAAAAGAAAAAGAAAAAGAAAAAGAAAAAGAAAAAGAAAAAGAAAAAGAAAAAGAAAAAGAAAAAGAAAAAGAAAAAGAAAAAGAAAATCTATGGCTGTCCTGCACAACAGAAGTACCTGCTGCTGTTTTCAAAATGACAGCACCCTATTTGCAGAATATATCACCACAAGATCCAGCAAGGCCAAATTAGAGTGTGAAAACTGCAGTTCTACACGAGCCAAGAAACAACAATATAGCAGACCTTATTAGCAACTTTATTCCAAGGCAGGAAAGGTTCCTTAAGGCCAGCTACAACAAGGATGTAAAATCATTCACAACCAAAAGTGTGCTAGTGGGCCTCACAGCGCCTCCCACAGCAACAACCTTGTCCAGCTCAGACAGACAAGTCCAAGTAAGGTGGATTTTTTTTGAGGGCTAATTCTCATCTTCCTCAGAAACAAAAGCCTTCAAAAGGTCAGATTATCAAAAATAGGACACTGCCGAATTAACGGGCTTGCTAATATTATGCCACTATCTTTTTTTTTTTTTTTTCTTTGGGGGACATTGTTTCTGTCTGCCCAGCTACAACACCAAGCAGAATGGGTAAAATCATGCACCAGGGCCTTCCTCAGATCTACATGCTCACTTTTGATCCAAGAGCTTGATAAAGACAATGACACAATGAAATGAAAATATTAATTGCAGTTTTGTTGAATGGCTTGTATTTATAAAGGAGTAATGAAGAGGAAGCCTATTTGATCATGCAGAGAAACAGCAGCCAGACTGAAACAAGATGCACTTGGATTAAGGGAGCACATTAGAAAGTGGGACTTTGCAAACAAGTCTGGAAAGTATGAAAGCAAAATGATTTATCAGCCATGTATCTGTTTTCTGATCTGAGTCATAACCATCTCAATATCTCTGCTGTACATTCAGAATGAGCCCAAGGCAGAAGTAATACTTTTCCCCATGCCTGGAAAGGGAATACAAACACACACACACTCATACACACACACACACACACACATATATATATATAAATGAAATTAAAATTAGCTGCTCATCATCTGCAACATATGTCCAGCCTAAGTAGTTAACTAAATGCCTGAATAAACTATACTCTTCTCTCACAGACAGCCTACCAAGTATTACAAGCAGGTGGCAGAAAAATCATCTGTCAAAACCAGAAGAAAAAACATTYATTATCTTTCATGATGGAAGTCAGGAAAAGCCCTAGAGTAAGTCAAGGAAGTCACAGGGCTTTTCTCATTTTCTCTGACAAATACAGGCTTATACAAATCATCTCTGAACCAACACTGCCACTGTTTATACTCATAGAAAATGGAYTGTTTGATGGAAGAACCAGAGGAAAAAAAATAAAAACAGAATAAACTTGAARGGAAAATCTAGTTTGTGTCATTCCTAACCCAAAATACCCTCTCCCTCTCAACAAACACATTCACTTGGCTTGAAATTCAGCAGTTTCTTTCACTCTTGGAATCCCATCCCTCCATGCGCACACCCATTTTTACACTTGTAGTGGCAGTTAGTTCAACTCTTGAGCAAAAGCCATAAAAAACCAGAACTTGGCTTAAGAGTTGAAATGAAGTGTTTGAACTTTCCCAGGAGAAGTTCAGTTCAAACAGCTGGCCATGTTTGACTAGGAAAGGTTTCTGGTTGACCCAAAACTGCTTTCTGCATCCCTGCACGCACTTCTTTGTTGTTTAAATTCAGCCAGTCACACACACATACTCTCCCCAGCCATATTTTGGTGCCCCTTCCCTCCCTGACGTTCCCCACACTGGAATGCCCACTATGCTGGGGTGCCAGCAACAGCTGGCGCAGGGAAACATATGCAAACTCTATGTGTGTTTCTGTACTTGGGGAAATCCCAGTACTGGGAATCTAATCCAAATTCCGATGCCCACTGTTGAAGCCTATCAGACACAAAGTGCCTCAGAGCTGAGGCTCATTCCTAAAAGTACAAATTAGAAAAAAAAACAAGAATCCAACTGCACTGAAAGGAAAATAGGCMAGCTGGGTGTGTTTTGAGCAGGAAAGCCTGGTGGCAACATAACACATACTTTTGAAAGCAAGACCATTCCTATCCAGGCATGAGACAAACTTCTCCACAGCCTGACAGTTTTTAGTACAGTCCTATCCTTGGCCTTATTGAGGCCCTTGCACCTACAGGCAAATTACTGCCTAGACCAATGGCCCAAAATCAGAAGGAGAAGGAATTCTCCCTACCTAAACTATGAACTGCATCTGAAAGGGAATACTGATAACTCTACCAGGCATTTTTTTCCACCTCCTTTTATCCCCTGCTTTGAAAATTGCAACTCTGTTGAAATGGTAGGGTTGAGTAATAACTATCAGAGAAGTCACATAAAATGGGAAAGCAGTAAGAGAAAAAAAATAAACAAAAAACAGAATTCAAGAGGTTTAGGTCTATTTCCCAACTATAGCCTTGACTGCTGTGTATCCTTGGAGAAAATCAATGACATTTCTCCCATGCCTCAGTTGCCATGTCCAATAAGTGGAGTGAAAGTTGTTCTCTACCTCACATATACCCACCAAGGGTGTTCCTTGGCCATACGCATGCAGCTAAGAAAACAAAATAAAGACTGACATGAGATAATCTTCTCCAGCCAAAAAATTTCACATTGGAGAGGAAGGGGGGAAAAGGCTTTCCTTTTTTTTTTTTTCCTCCTCCCATCAGATTGGGTGATCAAATAAATCTATGCTTTGCCCCTATAGCAGAGTGACAGAGAAGGTCTGAGTGGATGGGGTATCTAAAGACTCAATCTTAGTTTTCCCAGAGGCTGTGCAGAAATCCAGACATGAGGTCACATCTTGCTGCCGTGCTTCTGCATGGTTCTGCGTAATCCTAACCCTAAATGTTAAACCAGAATGGAAACTGTTCTACAAGTTCTCACACTGGGCTGCAGGAAACACCTACACTAATTTCATACAACATTGTTATCAGCAGGATGAGCAACAATTGTAGCAGCTGCTAATTTCATGCCTCGCTTTCTAATTTCACAGGCCAAATGTGGCATCGGTGGAGGGCAGCAGTAATCCCCCCAACACAGAAGCAGCCAGATTATTCCATGACTGCCTTGGCCAATGACTAAAGTGGGTGCTGATTTATTTGAGCAGAGCATTTGGCGTTGCAGTGCTATACTGAAAAAACTTTGTGGACCAACATGTGTTTATTCCACTCACAGCAAAGTGCAACAAATGAATTTGACAATGCAAGACAGATGAAGGTGATATGAATGCCTAGACAAACAGCACAGCTGCATATACCTTGTCTGAGAACTCTTACATTTATGCCTTTAAAATTTATGCCAAGTTCTTATTCTAACAGAAAATCTCTTTAACATAAAATATGCCTTTAAGTAAAAAAAAACAAACTCTGAAGGCACAAGGTAATACATATGTTTTATGTACAGAGGTATCTTTAAGGAGCATCATATATGTGATTACCATACTTGATACCAGTAGCACACCTGGCAGTTACATCTTGAATGTTTTGCTCCAGGCATCAGTTGTAGTTTGTGGTGGAGACAGGTGGACACAGCTTCAACATCTAGTAATTTGTGCAACAAAATGGGACCAACAAGTTTGTTTCTCTGCTCTTCACTTTCAGATCTGTCTGCAGAAGCTCCCAAGTAGGACAGTAGGTTTTTATATACRCATGCACACAGTGTCCTTGCCACGTGCAACTCTGCAGCTCCTAGCACCAGACCGGTGTCCCTATCACCACTGAATTACCTTGCTGCCAGTATGTGGAAAACAAGCCAGARGGCAGCAAAGCGGATGAGGTTGGGCAAGACATGGCAAACAGTGCTCRAAAGAATATGCGGGCAGAAGAGGCCCTGAAAACCCAGGGTTAAAACTGCAACAACAGTCTGGGGTATGAAGCAATCRTGCTTAGGCAAGAGGTGTGTCACAAATATATGGAGGGCTAGGTAGCACCCCTTTTCATCTCAAGTCCATGTCACATATGCTATTCTGCTCAGCAGCACAGAGTATTTAGTACAGATCAGCTTGTTTGTGTGGAAGTTTGATACAAGCTGAAAYTTCAAGAAGAACTGAGTCTCCAAATGACAATGAGCTAGAGCTGTGATTTGAAGGGGGCTCACAAATACCATGGAGCCCCAAGGAGTTGGCTTTCACTCCGTGAGCCAAGCATGAAAAGAAGAAGGAAGTTACAGCTTTGTTCAGGCTTCTGCTTGCTGCTTATCACTGCTGCACTTTTGTGGCTTAGATTCATTAAGAAATTGTTTTTTGTAACACTCAGCACAAAAAAATGGAGTATTGACTAGATAAGAGGTGTATTCATTCTTGCTAAAAGAGAGAAAATAATTTAGATTTCTTAAGCGAAAAATACACAGCCACCCTTCCTTGCCTCAGGAAGTGCCTTTAGGACAATGTATCTACATATGTTGAAGAAGTGAGATTAACCCAGAACTACATATTTGATTTGCCCTTTTCACTAAAATCACACAAGATTTGGAGAAGAAAAGCAGCAACGCTTTCATGTCCCTCCAGTTAACAGGCTCTTCTGCAAAAGCCRCCCCTGTGGTACGAGGCCCAGGCCTTGAGCACCAGGCACAGGAGCTAGCACTCTGCTCTGTACACTGAACATACGCAAGAACAGGGTTTTCAGGGTAGATCTACCCAGCACTCACAGGATGAATTAATCCCAGATGAGGCTCCTCAGTGCAGGAGTCTCAAGATCCTGTTGCTTTCTGACAGTTTGGAAATACACACTTAAGAATTCTTACACTTCTCATCCCAAGCCTGCCAGAATGAATACCCACTGACTAACAGACACAGCAAGGTGGGAAGAGTTAAGGTTTGCTACCCTATTCCTCTTTATGCCAAACTCCTGATGCAGTCCTGAAGCAGTCTGATGATTGCTTCAAGTCAAGAGTGGGAATGAATTAAGAGATAAATAAGAGGCTCTGCTTGGGCCACTGATGTTAATGTCCTGTAAGGAAAGGGAAGACAGCTTACTAGCAGAAGCAAAACATTTGAGGGTCTATTTCCTCTAGCTGCTATTAAATCCAGGGAGAGAACAAGGAGTCCAGTTTTGCTTCAGCCCTGAACTCCTCCGCCCATGGACAGGAGACTGAAATCTGCACGACTCGACTTGATTAGGTGTTCTTGGCACTGGCATTAAATGTTGGTCTGAGATGCCCTATCATAAACACCAATAAATGAAACAAGACTTACGTAAAGGGAGTGCTGAATGATGGAGCAGCACCTGGAATCGAAACAACTGCTCCTCAGACCAATAATTTGCAGAAGTGCCACATTATCTGCTATCGTTTCATGCTATCATGTTATCCTACCATAGAGGTGCTAACTGTGGCACGAACACTGAGAATTAGGCTAACAAAATGGAACCCTGAATCAGAAATACAGGCAAATACATTCACAACATGGAGAAACATCACCATTGAGGCCACCTCCTGCCTCCTTGAAGATTTCAAAAAGTGTCAAGGAGCTAATTTAGCAAAATAGCAGAAGTTTAGATGGCAGAACTGCAAGTGTTCAGTGCAAGTCTTTCTTTAGAACCAAGATGACTTCTTACTTTCTCAAATGTAAGTATCCTAGACAAAAGGGCACAGTCCAAGAGAGCTGCTTGATATTTAAGGTCATCATCTCCAAGTTCAGGAAGGCTTGATCCCAACAACCAGAAAAATCAAGCCAAAGAGCAGGAGGCCTATGTGGATAAACAAGATGTTTCTGACTAATCTCACACTTAACAGGAAAGCATACAAGAGGCTGAGGCAGGGTTAGGTGGCTCAGRAGGGATATAAAGAAACTGTTAGAGCAAGCCACGGAGGATTTGGGTTAGGAATGATAAAGTTCCTCTGAAGTTGAATCTGGTAGGAGACATGAAGGGCAACAAGAAAGGCTTTTACAAGTATATCAGCAGCAAAATGATGACTAGGAAAAACGTGGGTCTAATGCTGAATGTCTAGGGCCCTGGTTAAAAGGGATACAGAAAAGGCTGAGTTACTCAATGTCTTCTTCACCTCAGTTTTTATTTGCACCCACTTCAATTGCTGGTCTGTGTGCCTCAGTGGGCTGCTTGAGCAGGCAAGCTGGACTAGATATTTCCAGTAGTTCCTTTCATCCTCAATTGTTCTGTGATACTTCCAACTTGTTGCTAAGCAATTTGCCAGTTCCTAACTTGCTTTTTAAGGTATTTTCAGAAGCCCTTTTTTGTGGTTGTTGTATGTTTTTTTGTTTTTCTTTGTTTTGTCCTGTCATGTCCTGCCTCATTCAYTCCACAACTCAAATCATTTTGCAACAAACAATGCAGGGACCTGTGTGACAAACTTATTCAGGACACGACCCTGACTCATATCTGGAGCACCATTTAGCAGGTGCTTTAAGACGAAGTCATAAGGCACATGCCGTTATTTCCCTAGCTGCACAGAGTACTCCAGAAAGTTTATCCTTAACCATGATAATTATCTCCAAATCTGAAATGATATAGTCATCAACAGAGCTGTTTCAAGCTTAGAGCTTTTGTCAGCTCCTAGTCACTCTACATCTGAGGTACTCATATCAAGTACATGATATGAATAAGCATAACCATAAACAGATAACTTTTAAGTAGCTCATATGTTACAAGACAAAGATTGTGACCTAGCATACAAACTTTGTGGGGAGACAGGYACTGCAGGTACAGCAAGGTGAGAGACTTTTTTTTTCCTGGACTTAGACTGGGATTTCAAATACTGTTGATTATCACAGCTTTGCCACCAAAAAAGAAATGATTCCCATTCAGGTAAACGAAGGAGACAGCAGAAAAGACTCATCACTGTATGCCTTTGGTCATTTAACAGCCTCATTTTTACTAGTTAGTTTTACTAATCCAATTAGATTATACTAGGTGTGCATGTCCCCAAAAAATACAGCTGAGAAGAGAATAACTATTACATGGTCTTCATGACTACATGTACTACTCGATAGAGAGTCTTGCATGCTCATTTATTGTTTCTTCTTGGTTTGCTCCCCAGYGCTCCGTGCGAAACAACAGACATGACTTACCAGCAAGTGATACCTCCTAGCTCATTTATGAATGGTCTCCCTCCTTCCTTTTAACCTCTTCACACTGCAGGGAGCCAATGTTGCTAAATATACTGCCTGCTCTGGTTTCTCACTGTCTGCTGACAGCTTTTTTTTTTTAGTGATGTGTTTTTCCATCCAATAGAGCTAACTAACATGCTCTTGTARTTTCTAGCAGTGCATCAGTATCACACATATACTTCTTATGAAGTACAGACTAAGGTGCTCATTGAAGTGCAAAAAAGAAAAAGAGGCCAGTGTTAATTCTGTGGTGTAGGGAAGATCCATCACCCAGCCCTTTCACTTTAYGGACCATTTCAAAACTTTCATGATTTTTTTGGTTGTGCTTTACAGCTGTTATTTCCTGTACCAAGAAGGATAACWTGAGGCAGAGGATTTTGCAGCAGTTAATGATCCGTGACATAGTTGCCTATTGATGGACCCCCACATTGATCAGTCTCAGCGTGCTGTGGGCCAGGTTAGCCCAGTCCAAGAGGACGGGTCTCCTTGGCAGGTAGATGGAAGGAGGAAAGATAGATCTTCTCGGTGAAAGGCTCTGTAAAATCAGTCTATTTGCACCAGTATTTTACAATCCAATTTGCTTCSTTTTGACTAAGGGCTCCACCACCACCAAGTCATTCCAAGCAGCAGTATGGCTGTTTCTAACAGTAAGCTATGTTAACATCATGACTTACTTTGTTGCCTGCCTACATCTGAAATTTGGATTACATAGATATTTGCAATGAACATTTTCCTTGCTGATGAAAGCCACTCTGCTGAAAGGAATTTCAGCAAAAGGAGGATGATACTTTATTTAAACCCAGAGCTTGACACAGAGAGACCCCTTCTTCAGAGCTATTCCTTAGCTACAAATGCTGCCTTTTCTTGAAGCCCCATGAGAAGAGCAGACAGCTTTACAAAAGGCCATGAGATRCACAATGTCCAAATCCAACCACAGCCTCTTCAGGGCTTTGATCAAGTCTGCAGCTACCATCCTGAGGGACATAAGCAAAGGGCATTGCCCAGAGTTGTTATTCTTACAAAGAAGAGCAGCTTACTCAAATGGAATCATTACCAGTGGCACTGAAGTAATTTGAATTCTGCACCACAAGCCCTGAATTCTCTATCTAAACGAGCTTTCYTGCCAAGCTATTTTAAAGAGCCAGGGCTACCAGACTTTAATTGCCTTCCTGTTTATGCTTTTGCCAGACCATGCTAAGTAACAGTTTTTGATGTACTCTGGATTGTTCTTTATTATCTCTTTTCTGATGAAATGAGGAAGAAAAGAATTTAGAATTCAGAAGACCTCATTCTGAGAGCAAGAAGTATTAATGTTTTGACCACATTTCTTTACAGTTTTGTTAAAGATGCAAAATCCACAAAATTAACTTTCTTTACTACAGAGTCAGAAATGGTATGCGTCAAGACAAATTTCCTACTCCTCAGGAGTTTTACTTTTTAAAAAGCATTTTTACTTTTTAAAAATGAAAAAAAAACAGATAGCAATTAGAACAACTAGAAATAAAAAAAAAAGGTGAYATCTCCATTCCCAAGAAGCAAATACCCCACAATCAAAAATCCAACAGTTTCACAGACAAACCCTGTAAAATCATGATCTCCAGCTAAATTAGAAGTTTCACAAAACTCACATTTTTGTTTAAGTAAGGTTTCACTGAAGACAAGTGAACCTTTTTTAATTACATGACACATTTCATTACAAAGCAAAAACTGGAAATGCTTTGGAAATGTTCATGTTTTCAATTTTCTAATTTCTTACTTTGATCAAGAGAAGCAAAAAAGTCATAGACAAAATGACTTGAACACTCTGGCTGCCATATTCCACATCCTTCTCTTTCTCCCTTCCAAACACAAGGACTTTTAGATGCAAAACACTCAAAAATCTTTTTCTTGTTCTAATCAAAAATTTGACCAGAATACTATAAGCTTTTAACATCTAACAGCAGATTTTTGGCATAATTGTTTGAACTCACTGCAGCTTCTTTTCATGTCAGTACAAATGCTGTTTTCCTGCAGAAACAAAAGTCAGATATAAAAATGCAGCAGCATATTCCTTTCTTTGATGAAAGGCATTGTATGTTATAGCCCATAAACACCCCGACAGTGTTAATGAATACTACACACTACCATGAAATAATGCAGTTGAACCATCAGATCACAGCATTTACCTCAGGCTAACAACAAATACTCAAGCTCCACTGACAGTTGCACTGATTTTGATGTCCACAGACAAATTTGGCTAAAACTGATCCTCAGGGTAGGCAGGTACTCTTTTTTTTTTTTTTTTTTTTTTTAAATTCACAATTTCCATGGTAGGCCACTCTGGTGATAAACTGCAGTGTTACAGTGTCTTTGCTCCCAGTGCCCACTAGCTGAATTGGGCTTTCAAATGCCAATTCCTGTTGACCTTTTCCTCACCACTTTGTCTCAAAGAACCGGCCCTTCTCCTTATCCCCAACCCCCTGTCAAGTTTCCCCTCCATTACGCCAAAAATCTCATGCCAGACTCTTCTGGCTTTGTGGCTCCTGTCTGAATTCTTGTTAGATTTCCCTTTGTTATATTATACACAAATCCAGTAACATTCCTGTCAATGTATGGAATACTTTTCATGTCTTTTATTCACTTCTGCTTACACGGCGATGATATTAGCAGTTTTCCCCCTTCCTGKAACAGTCTTCTGTCCCAGAATCTCCTTCACAGATGGCACCACGGAAATGGCAAGGAGGAATACAACATCTACTTATTTTCCAAAGATCTAGCTCCATCTGAAATGCTCTTYTCTGGATAGAGCAGGATCCTTCCCTTTCACTAAGGCTTCCTCACATCACTCTTCACCAGAGGAAATAAGTCTGGACAAGAGCCTCAAGGCATGTTACTGTATAACCCAATTAACTTTAAGCTGGTTTCTTTGGCCTTCCTCCTCTTCTCCGCCTCTTCTCTCCACGCAAACTCATTTGTTTTGACACCAGTAGTTCTAGATGCTTGCTGAAGGGCCCAAGGTATTTTTATTGAGTCCCCAATAAATACCGAGTGGGGTGAGAGTTGATAAGCACAGATGGTCCTAAGATACCACTTCCTGTCAGCATTCAGTATGTCCCTAGTATCGTTCTTATCTTTGTCACTGCTCGCATTGTCAACATTGCATTATRTTCCCTGCAGTCAGTCTTGAACCCATTAAATAGCTGTAACCAAATCAGATACTTTCAGAAACACTAAGCCCCTGCAGCTTCCATAGACAAGCTATGCAGGAGGGAGAGAAGTTGGGAAATCATATTGAGCTTTCACTAAGAAAAGGTCACAAAGCAAAGCTAACTCTTATCTAAAAATCTGCCTATGATAGGACACACAGTCCCAGTCAAGAGAAATGCTTCRTTTAGTACCCATATTTAGAGTCGACTCCAGGGGACGGAGCCACAAGATCCAAGCACCAGGTTTCATCCATTCCAATGATAATTTGGAGGCATTTTATTTAATTTAAGGGGATTAGAAAAAAAGGTTGTTTCATGGATGAACTACAACTTTGGGAGCCTCATGTACAGTCCCTGCTGCCATCAGGGCTTTCTCTGGCTTTTAGATGCTGAATGAAGCAAAAGCCCCTGGTTAATGAGAACAGCTTTTCTTTCATTTGCATTTCTCTCTGTGTCATAAACTTTAAAGCCGATTGATAATCAATCCCAGGAAAATCCAGCATGTTTGTCTACATCAATTCTACACWTCTTGGGTTATCTATACTCAAAGTGACTTCGGTTTGCTAATAAAACATTACATAGCACTACAGAGCAAGAAAAGCAAAACAGTRTTTTGCAGAAATAACTATGACTCACGCATAGCACATAAATACATTATAAAGGAAACCCAAAATACAGGCTAAAGCAGGCAGAATCTTTAGATATGTACACCTCAAGTGCAGCAAAGCAACCCAATGTTTTTACTACGAGGAACTAGCAAACAGCTTTTCCATAACTACTGACTTAAGATACATCTTGGCTCAACAGGCCTATGACATGAAACAGAGACTTGCCTTTATTACTTTATCAAACCCCCATGGCTAGAGATTAGTGGGTTCACGTAGCAGCTGTTAAGCTATAGATATTGCCATTCCATCCCAGCTCTTGCTTGGTTGTATGAACTCAAAATTTTCAACGGAATGAGGCATTCTRTAGTGCAGTCTAATGAAGTTTGCTAGTCAGTCTCACTGTTGACTGCATGATTGCTAAGAACTCAATACAAGCAGTGGGGCACTGCTCTAGAGCAGCTCATTCTTTGGAGAGAGGAGGAAAAGAAATAATAAAAAAAAATAGTTGGAGAAGCCTAAAGCAGCAGTGAATAAACCATCTACACAGTTTCACCAGTTTTCATGTATGTTTAGATCCAGGTTCTCAACAACTTCACCTCAAAAGCCAGGGATGGGTGGGAAAACAAAACAAAACAAAAGTCCTGTGAGAACCATCAATGCAGACAGCACAACTCAATGGCATTTTTTAAATACACTGCACTGTCACTGTGCTTCCCATCCAACAACTCACACTGCAATGGCATAGCCAGCAATTCAGCTGCTGAACCCTGCTTGGCAACTGGCCATGGTGAGTCCTTTTAGCCTCATACAGTAATTATTCTATTTTGCAAAYTGGGCTTCCTACTGCCTGAGATGAGAAAGTCAGTGTTCGTGCCATGCACCCAAGCAGTTGCATATAGAGAGGCTGATGCACTGGGGGARCATTACAAAGGCAGCAGGTGCCTCCCAAGCTTAAAAAAATAAAAAGTCATTCCCTAGAGACCTTTAATCTGTCAGATTCAGTTTGTTGTCCGTCTTCCTTAGTGTTTAAGTACCAGGACAGAATTGGTTTATCACAGGAAATGCTATCCCTCCAAAGCTGTTTAATTATTTCCACATGTGTTAGGTAGATGTAAAAAGTATGCAGGACAAATTTACAGTTAGAGAAATTATGGAAGGGAGAGAACAATGTAGCAATCTATCTAGCTACCTTGTCTCCATTACAACATATAGCTGTGTCTTTGGTTTCTCCCCCTATGGACTAAAAAGCTGTGCTCAAGYGCAGTGTTAATGATTTATTCCTCTCACCATCCGTCCATCTACTAGTGGCATATATGCAGAAAAGTGTAGTRATGTAGTAAAATCTCAGAATACAAGGATTGATTTTGTCAATCCCTCTCCACTGCTGAATTGTTGTATAAATCTGGCCATCTTGTGCATGGTTTGATTTCCTGAATCAGGAATTCAAATTCCTTGAATCTGAACTTGGATTCCTCGAACCTGGTCACTAGTCATATCAAAATCCAGGTCACTAACATCTGGAAGCAACAATTTATTAATCCATAATATGGCTGCATAGACATTTCCACGCCGTTTCTCAAAGAAGAGTTATGATGCTCCAGGTAACAAAGTAAACCTGTTGTTATCCCTGTTTAAAAAAAAAAAAAGAAAAAGAAAAAAAAAAAAAGTTATTGACCTGATCACCATCATTACTACCAGAGGCCCTTCTCATGTTAATATTCAGCATGCTACTGGTAACAGCAAGATTTCACAAATTTCCTCCAGCTTCAGGCTGAATTTCTTCTCAAAAACAAAATCAGAGAAAAAGTGTCACATCAGAAAAACACAGATGAGGTTCCTAGACATTGGTGGCATTTCTGGGTGGTCTCTTGCACTCTTTCATGAAGAGCATTTTTAACATTTGGAAGTTAAAATCGGATGTCAGTACTTTGAAAACTATGGAGAAGAAGAGTACATAATTTCCCAGCACATTTAGCCTGGTCTTGGAGTCCATTTGAAGTCTCTGGGAGCTTCTGAGGCTCAGAGTCCCAAACTGGACACACATGGAAAATTTGGAGTAGGCAGGCTCTCTTCAACACAGGAGACATCTAATAGAACTTCATTTTAATTCATTACTGATCTTATTTTTCTTATACATTCCAAACTAATTTACAAATAAATKGATTTGTTCTGATTTCAAGGGGTTTATCAGTCACYGTGTTGTTGAGCTGATGAAATTCCTTCTCTTGCAGCATTGCTTCACACCATGAACAACTGACAAGAGAGCAAGTGTTGTTTCTGCAAAGAGCTCGTTGTAAGACGGTTTGCATAAGAACGAACTTTCTGAGTGCTAATATGGTAAAGAATAAAAAGATGGAAAGTGACAATGCCATGGGTGGTCTAGCTGCCCAGTGGCCTCATTTGGTCAAAGACCCAGTCTTTTATAAAAACACTAATGGATAGAACATCCTAAAGGACTTGAAATGTGCRAAAATGGTATTTAAATGCCCACACATTGGACAAGGTTTGTCTTCACTCTCAGGCTTCCCTATTAAAATCCACAGTGCACTGTTAATCTGGAGTTTCATGCTTCCTGKAGTCAGCAAAAAAAATGGAGTATTATTGACTCCTTACTGTTCAAAATAAAAGTTGCACCCCTGAAATCTGCAGAGGAACTATTTAGAGTAGTTAAGTAAAAGGAATATTCTATCATTGAAAATCTAATGTACGGAAAATCTAAATCACTCTGCAGTGAATAGAAAGAGGTAAACAAATATAAGTCAAACCATTCAGCAGGTGATTCCTCATTAAAATAAGAGAAAATGAGAATATTGAGCAATTCATGATTAAGAGCATTTCTAACCAAAAGATGCTAGGACTGGTCATAGATTCATCTCCATTATTGCAGAAATCGCAAGAAAAATTGCCTCTTTCAACATCATTAGCTTGAATTACTTRCTACATCCACCTCACTCTTGATCTGATTTTCCTCTAGTCAAGCTAAAATATAGCAGTTTTGATATCCCACAGAACCACTCCTCCTCAGCCAAAATTATTCTATGCACCCGTCTCAGGACAGACAGAGCATCCCCAACCATTTGCCTCTGAGAGGAAGAAAGCAGTTGTCCTGAAATGTCCTRTCTCTCTCAGTAGTGGAATTATAGACAAAGAGAAATAAATCCTAGGACAAAGAAAGATATTAGTTGCTTTCATATCTTTACTGGTAGAATAATGGGCTGCAATGCTAGCCTGACTTTACTTGAATTTATTATCTTTTGCTACTACAGCAGCTTACAATTATTTCCCCTCTCTCTCCCTGTCTTTTTTTCCTGAAGTTTCCCCTCCACTTGGCCTTCTGCCACAATCCTTTTTTACCAAAGTCCAATATAAAGACTGACAGGAGCAAACAACTTCCACTCCTCCCTTTGACTCTTCTCTCTGAGATAGTATCATATGGTAAAATATCATGTGATAACCAGATGAGTTGCTTTTGATCCAATAGAGAATCTCAACTGGGAGTCTCATTAAAAACTTTCAATTCAAATGGGCAAGACAGTCTGAAAAGTTCATTTCACATTTCTCCGTCACTATTCAGTGTGACAGCTCTTGCCAAGCCTTGTCTTGGTGTAGCATGGAGATCATAACACCCCACAGCCACTCTAGTGATATTTCTTCCTCATCCAACAGCTAACAGAAACATCCCTTTCATTTGTCCTCTTCAAGAGATTCATCCCAATCRTAAGACTAGTGTGATACAGAGTTGAAAATTAGCAGCTAAATGAGTGTTCAGCAGTATTACATTCCACACTGAGAGCTAAGCTCTGTGTGATTTCCAGTTAATGAAGAGTGCCTGGGTAGCAGCCTGGGATGCTGCCGGTCTGGAAACCCAGAACCTTGGGCTGATTCTGGAAAGAGCTTGATGGGTCCGACTCCCCTCAAGTAACTTGGCCTCAGGGCTGTTGGGGAGGAAGAATAGAGCCAGTAGTTCTCCTGAGGATGAAACAGGTGAGGAAGTGGCCAGAAGAAGGAGAAACTGGCCAGTGGTATTAAATGAAAACAAGCCCTGTTAAAAGAGTAACTCAGGTAATGAAGGACATATTAGGAAAACTCAGGTGGTTTGACCTAACCAGTCAACTCTAGACWAATTTATGTTAGGAAATGAAATACTAATAATATAACATGGCAAGAGGAGTAGAAGGGAGGCCAGTCCCAGCAACGAAGTCATATGGGGCAGATGCCATGAAAAAGCTGAGCAGTGGCGAGAGGACTTAATGCAAGGAGGACACATCCAGATGATAGTTAAGTCTTGTAAGAAAGGATGACCTAAAGTACTTCTAGACTCTATCTTCAAGCCTCCTCCAAATGGGACTTAAACCTACTTGCATTCCTAATTAAAATATAGCTTGTACTGTTTTAGCTCTGTGTTTTTCCACACATAGGTGAGAAGGATGATTTTAGAGCCAGAGCTGAGCAGCTGCCAAGTGAAGGGTGCAGTTTGCCTGCTGGGCTCTGATAACAACMAGCTAAGCCTCTGACAGACAGCTGYAGGCATCAGCTTTGCCCAGGTGCTGACTCTGTACTCAGGATTTGTTTATRCAGCAAGACCTGTAGCACTGGCCTCCATCGTTGATTTTGGTATCACTTGGACTTTCAGGTCATGAAAGGTGTTGTGAGTGAAAACCAAAGAATTACAATGTGTATTGAAATGCGTTCCCTACAACTTAAAACAGAAATCCTTGGGAGGAAACAGAAAAGGTTTAATTTCCAGTCCTGGTTTAGATGCTGGAAGCGACTCTGGTTGAGGAGCTATCAAAAAGAGCAAATTGATCTCCCACAATTTCTTTGCAAACTGCATTCATGTTGAACTGTTTTTTAAAGAAGTGGAAGGCTGCAGAGAAAGCAGAAAGAGGAGAAAGATTATTATCACTCCATTGAGCCCAGTGCAGAAGAGGAGAGGATACTGCTATATTCTTGGGACAATCTGTATTTTCASTGTTCTTTTATAACAGGCTGCCCAAAATAAATCCTCAGTTTTGATGCACAGCAGCAGCATGGGCCCTTTGAATTTTTCTTGTCTTTTTGCACTTAACACTGCAGCGCTGAAGACACAAACATGGTCTCCATGGACAGTGCAGGAGGTGGTCAAGTGCAGTAACTACTGTGGTGTGGATCACATCTTGAGTCTCACATTTCAGGAAACTTTTCAAGGAAAGCTTTTCAATATGACACTGTGAGGGCTGACTTCAACACTTAGAAAAGAAACATTTAGTGGATTAGGTATGGCCTCCAGAAAAACTATGTTCCTTGCATGCTTTTTTTTAAATAAAAATCTAATAAAGTAGACTCATTCAGTCATCCCCCCTAAAGTATATCAGTCAACACCTATATMGTTTACTTTCCAAAGAGTAGAATGGAGGTGCATCAAGGCTCCTGAAATGGATTATGGTCGTAACAGCACTCTGCACTCATCTGTATTTACTCTGAATCTACAGTGAAAGCAGAAATGGATTATTATAAACAGACATGCATGTGTGAGGCTTTAGATTCACCCTTATGAACAAGCTCAGTTTCTGGCTCTACAGGAAAGAGGACCACTATTAGTGAACCTGCATGAAGACTGTGGCTTGGGGTATGCTGCAGAAAGATGCAGAAGATGGATCTCTAACCATGGCAGCAAMATAGTCATTCAAAACTGTGACCCTTTCAAGGACACCAAAGCCAGACAAGGGCCATGTGCAACGAACCAAAAAAAGAGCGATTTTCTAAAGTGAGGGAAAGAGGAGAGAAATTAGTACTGGGAAAGCATTTTCCGTGTTGCTCTCTAACCACTTCCTGCCTTCCAGATGGTATAGTTGTTTCATGCCTATGGGAAATAAGTAAGAAATATCRTCTTTTCTATCAAATCTGTACTTGTCTATGTCAGACGAGCTCTTGTCGAGGAAAGATCTTCTCAAGATGGGGGCAGCATTTACTCACTTGCGCTTCTACCTAGCGCTCTTTAAAACTCTGTTTGAGGACCTCACCAACTCCTTTGCATGCACTATGCCATAATGTCATATGGTCTGTGCTCCCTTCAGTGAAAGCCAAAGCATATTTCAAATGACCACAGTGCGCAGACCCACACTGGCAAGGGAAGGAGTCAAGAGCAGACTCTTYCAAAGCTATGCTGGATGAGTGATGCACAACTGAAGACTCTTCTAGTCCCAGGGAACAAACAGTACACAAGTATACCTTCCAGATAACTATCCCAGTCTAATTCCCTTTGGCCTTTCCTGTTGGTGAAGTCACATGGCACACTGCTATTCCTCTTGAGTGTTATCTGACTCTGGAAAGAAAGAAGGAAATCACAACATAAAAGCCAAATTGGGAGATCTTTTGAAAAACTCAAAGTAGCACATAATGAACATGCTAATAATAGGCTGCAATCTAGTTCTCCATCAGACGATTTTGTACCAAGAGGAAACAGCTGCTGATGCCATGCAACCTGACTAATGTATTATCTGGGGATGAGAGGACCCTCCAGAACAAACTGTTCTGCTCCAACTTCCCCAAGAGACTAACGCTAACAGCTCCTATCTTCTTGGATGAGACGATTTAATAATTTAAACACTGTTTTTTTTTAATAATTTAAACACTGATATTTCCATCTGTTTTTGCTCTTCGCTTTTCTAGCCTTTGGTGATGTTCTGTGTAGGGACCAGGGTGAAGAACAAACCCAGTCCAATGAATTAACACGATCTTACTTTTTTAAACAACTACATATTCTCAGCACATGGTTCCCTACTGCAGTAGATGTGGTGRGAGACTTGTGACTAGTACGAATGACCTCTAAAAGCATTAGCCAGAAATGTGTGACTGCCAGAGAATAACTCCATTTATTATGCACAATGAACAGTAAATCATTCTAATTAGAGACTTCCATTCATTCATTACTTGAGAATGTTTAGCAAAAAAATTGCTCTTAGAAGTCACTCCAATGGAGCTGAGCAAAGTGTACACAGGGAGAGACAAAAAAATTTGCCACGTTCACTTGTGGTCAGCTCACATTATTAGACTTGGTCAAATGTTGGAGAAAATGTATRTGAATATGTATCTGTATGAGTACACAGACATGGCCCTTCACCCTAACTTACATCTTGTGCCCACACTACTATTTGTTTTAACTGAAGACAACATTTGCCCATTTTTTTTTTTTGTTCACACAGACATTGGATGCTCTCTGAACAACTGAGTTCTGTAAACTAACATATCAATACATAAAATGGATTATTTCCCTTATTCAGATGGCTAGCCAATACATGCTAGTGCTAGGACTACTTATGTACCTATCTACTGCTGTAGACTCCAATGATTTATCAAAACTGCCGCTGCTATTCCTAGAGGAGCTGCMATTTCCATCAGCCCGCAGATACAAGTACCATACCAGAGTTTAAAAGGAAGCAATGAGGGACCCTGAATTGCAATCTGAGTCAAAGTTCCACACCGCCCGCCACTCCTGTGCCTAAGTAAGAGTATCAGATGAGATATTCCTGTATTGTGCTCACCAGCATGGTTCAAACCAGACAAATAGCTGCAGTGTGGCTAAACAAGGTGCATCTTGACTAAGGGAATCAGGGTAAGAGAATGAGTGTGTCCCAGAGATAGCTGTATATCATGCTTCCCTTGCACATAGGATAAGACTGTTAAAAACTTCCATTCAGACTTGGAGGAGAAACTTGTCTTCACAGACTGAAAGACAACCTACGACTTGCCCGTGGAAAAGGATGACTCTAAAATTAAGGAAGTGGGTAGAATAGTAAGCATGATGGTCTATCAAGCATAACACAGTAGGCCTTGCTTATCTCCTCTCTTTTCTTTGACCTTGAGCAATTCATTTATTCACCTGTTCCCATTTAACTTCATCATTACTTTTTATTTTTTAGACAGAGTGACTGTTTTTTATTATAGGTTTTTTATTATTACTATTATAGGTTCATCTCAAAGTGACTCTTTTCTCTCTGTGTGGGTGCGGCCGAAACTCAAATAGCAAATGAATTTCACTTTCCTACTACACTTTAAAGTCAACACTGGTCATGTGTGCACACTCACAAACAGACACCAGTGGGTCTTTTTGCCTGAGATGATAATGCTGTATTTCCCATCCTCTAGACGAAAAAATGTTAGCATTTTGCTCATCATCATATGACTCTCGAGTCGTAAGGAATCAATACATCCCCATGTGGACTTAACAAAGTAATTAATTGTTATTCAGCCTGAGGAAAAAGTCACAAGACTGGAAAGCACAGCACTAAGAATGCAACCACATGAAGAAGAGCAGCTCTCTGTAAATTGATGATTAATCTACCCATATAACCAGATCACTGGCTGTGGCACTGTATCATTTTCTGTCTATTCACAGCTGCTTCTGGACAGTAAGAAATGGTATGAAGCACAGGCTCCAGATTAGCTCATATTCATACACGGCTCATAATTACATTTGATTTTGACTGTTGCAGTGAACTCCACAGCTTCCTTCCCAATCCACATTCATATTTTCCAGTCCTTAAAAATGTCATGTACACAGAGAAATAAATTCACAGTGTAAAGAAATAGGTAGAACTATCACATCTTTCATGGGTCAGAGRGATTTCTTCAAATAGCAGCAATACATCTTCTCTGCACATAATCTTACCGTTCTCCTACCATTTTCTTTCTTTCCTCCTGAAATCTGTACTGCACAATTCTTTTCCCAGCAGCCATAACTTTTATAAATCATTCATGAGAAGTAGTTAGAGGGAATGACTAATGTTTCTTCTTTAAAAAGAGGCTTACAATGCTATCATTTCAAAAGGCTTTTCCAGTACCATAAACAGCTGCAAACCACAGTTTGCCTGTTCCCTATTTGTAGCCCTWAAGGCCGCTGAACTTTCTTGAAGATTATTCCTTCACAGAGATAACCAGGGATAAACACAAGATCTTACGGCTGGGTTCTCCCTCAGAGCACTAACCAGTAATCCTTAACTAGCAACAATCTCAGTTCTCATGTGAGTAGTAGCACATTAATTTGAGGAAAAAAGGGCTTTTAGCCATTCAGTTCAGGAGGAGACATATCCTTCTAATTAAGGAGGCAGTTTGTTTTCTTGGCACAATTTCCTGAGCAGACAGATATCTCAGATACTAACAATAAGTCTCATTTGCAGCTCAGCAGTGGAAAAGCACAACAAAAATATACCCCAGTTTGGGCACTGAAATAAATAAATCTGTCTGATGTGCAGAATAACCACAAATGGTACATAACTGATTGATTGCACATCATCACATGACAAGCCCACAGCTAATAAAGCATACTGCTAAATCAGCTAACATGAAATGAACTCCATTAAATAGTCTATAATAAACATTTTTTCCACACAAGTTTTCTAGAGTCTTTTAAAAGCCAAAAATTCATAGTAATATTTTAATACCTGACCTGTTATATCATATTGAATAAACCCTCAAAAACTTAATAACAATTCTTGAACTAAAAAGAAAAATAAAGTAGTTAGGCTAAGTGAAGAGTTTTGTTGTCTCATCTGCAGTGTTTTGTTCTTCTGCAGTATCTTGTATCCCAACATATCATAGAATTTTACAATATTCCTCTGGGGGCTGCAAATATAGAGATRGAAAAAGTGAGAAATACAAAGACCRTGTTTCTATTAGGAGTGACTTTTTTTTAGCCACCATGAGTGGATATGCTGAGTCCTGAAATGGAAAGTGTGAAGAAACATTCACCAGAACACTCATTTTCCATGGAGAAATCAAAAATACTTTGAGCAGATCATTTCTATAATATCTTTAAGAAATTATAGCTCTAGTACAGATCACATTTGCAGTTTTAGGCATTTTAAATTCTATTTTTCTTGAAAAAAAATATTCCCTGAGGTGTTCTTTCATTGCTTATGTTGAGTTCAGAGTGACTAGCTTTTCAGGTCCTCAAACAGCAAATATTGCCCTTTCTCAACTGAAAATTTCATTAATAACTTAAACACAAAAAAACAGACAAGAGAGCTGCTTTTGCTTCTCCAGCCATCTGCAATCTCCAGGACAAGTAGGAGTAAAATATGGTCCCACTGCAAATGTGTGGTTGGACGTTTAAGGTCTCCAGCCTGCCAAACTCAGTATCTTCAGATTCCTGCTCCATTCACTTCTCCTTATTTTACTCCCAGAACATGAATGTCCACCTTCATCCTCTTAAAAATAGCGTGTGTAGAAGGAAATAAGTTAAACATGAAAACTTCAGTGGGTGATTGACAGAAATCCATCCATCCATCCGTCCATCCATCCATCTCTAGTAGTAGCTCTTCAAAAATGATGTCAAAGAAATAACTGCGTTCAGAAGACTGGTGTTCATACCAGATTATATTGTGTTGAGACAAGTGTCTGTTATTTCTACACATTACCCTTTGTCCTCATAAATCSCTTTTTATGGAAAGTCTTTTCCAATATAAAATGGGGGTAAGTAGTAAAATATTTCTGTTTATCTGAAATTTCTTTGTGCTCTAAGCTTATGCTAATTTTGATCAGTCTGGCAGGGCATTCTCCCTGCTATTACCATTAATTAAAAAAGCACAAGATCCTTACCTTCCAGTAACCGTGTTAATTTGGTAATAGTAGATTGTGGTGGCCCAATGTGATAGGAAGTCACTCTGGAAATCTCTTGTGACCTTGCAAGCTTGTGTTATAACAAACAGAACTGTTCACCTCCATTTATGCTGATAACTTTAATACATTAGCATTTCTGCCAGCAAGASCATTCAGAAAGAAGGCATAAAGAAAAGAAGAAAAGAGAAACTGCTGTACATACACATGATTTCCAGGAAAATTTCCATAAGCCCAAAGACAACAATCCTAAGAATCACAGAATAGAAAAGTAAAATTCTTCTAAAACGCATAATAATGCTTTTACCACTGCCTGCCTAAAATAATTTCAGCAACATTTTTCACTGTAGGAGCCATGTTAAAATACTTTGGCTGGCCTGGCTTTATTAGGAGCTTATGAATTAAACTGAGAACGAATACTTCAGTAGAGGTTTTCTGGCATCAAAGACCTAGCTGCAATAAGCTTTCTTGGACTAAGCTAAATTATTAACGTTGATTATATAAGAGTACCATTCACCTTTCAAATGCTAAGGGTAATTAGGAATCACTCAGCAGAATAGCTAGGGAGAATTCACTTGAACAACTCTCTTATACAACTCCATCGGAAAAAAAAAAAAGAGAAAATTAAAAGAAAGACTACTCTGCTAATAGGTATGCTTTAAGCAGATTTCAAAAAAAGTCTTTTTTTGGAAATTACGTTTGTAGTCAAACATTCACTTCTGAAATGGGATGTGTTTTCAGCCCCACAGCATTAGAAAGGAAATGCAGATGCTGTTCTGAATGCTTAATGATATACTGTACTGCTTGCTATTATTAAAATCCCATTTCACCAAGATCACTCTGCTGAGAAAGATGTGTTGAATAATGCTCAAGAACCACTTAACCAATACCACATTATTACATCATCGATATTAAATATTCCTCTTTGGACATTCATGCCATGTTTCCATGCATTTGATGCATGAGAACTGAAAACTGCAGCGAGCTAAAGGTCTTCAAGGTTCCCTTCAGTGTTAATTAGCCTTCCAGGATGTTAAATGCCGCAAAGGCTACATGCTGGACCAAGCTAAAATACTGCCACCAAAACTTTTATCTCATGCAGTTAGGAAACATCGCTAAGTGCTCAACGCAGGGAACTCATGCAGCCCAGCCGCATGCGGGCAATTACAGGCAGATTTTAGTTCATTACAGGCAGGTTTTAACTCATTTCCCAGAAAATCTCCAAATAATAGAAAGGACACCAATAAAACGCATGAAGGAAAGGACTGTTTGCCTCCAAAATAGCTGCAAAACGGTTAGTATCTCAAATAAAATTGAAGTCAGGGCCTGACCCTGTGCCTCTTGCTTACCTGGCCTGTTGATTAGTCTCCACATTGAACATTCATCTTCTCATCCCTTTCTGTCCTTCACATACATTTGTTTTCTCTCCTTGTTCACTCATGATCAACACGTATGAGTCCTCCACTGCAACATGCAAAGTCATTTGGCCCTGTAAAGTTSAGTCTAAAATGTAACTGTCCTGCAGCAGTTTTACAAAGATAAGGCATGATAAAGACATTGTGCATAACCCCCAAATCTCCATGTGGCTGCACCTTTACCATGGCCCTGGTTGCCCACAGTTTAGTCTCATGCAGCTTGGGGACAGGTGCAGCACAGCATATGGCAGAGCGATGCTTCTGCCCTAGTTAGCTGCAGAACTTCAGACTGCCCTTGCCTTTGATGATAGACATGTATTTCACCCACGCTTTGGTATTACATTATTAAGGACGTGACTCTCTTAAATATCAGGAGATTGTATTATTCATCTGCAGCCAAGCACTAGGCAGGTTTTTCCA
This sequence comes from Nothoprocta perdicaria, assembly GCF_003342845.1. Lineage (NCBI taxonomy): Eukaryota > Metazoa > Chordata > Aves > Tinamiformes > Tinamidae > Nothoprocta > Nothoprocta perdicaria. The sequence goes on from NW_020454461.1 coordinate 934,012, forward strand.
GGTAGAAAGAGGAAGTGGCAACAATAAAACTGCTGAAGAGCTTGAGAAGAATAAACAGTGTTTTCCTCCCCTGTACAGCTAAACTCTACTTAGGTTTTTTTTCTCAGGCTCTTGCAGTCAACTGTTTTTGCTACCTTCTGCTTCTGTTCTCACTTCTTCAAACATATCCCAACCCAAAATCTAGCAAAGCCTTCTTTCTGAAGGGCATGATCTTCGGTTTTGTTTTTGGCAGAGTCCTGTGCAATATTTTGCTTGGTGGCCTCCATTAGTTATCTACTATTACAAAGGGAATGAATATCTAAATGAATATCTGTAACTATCTACAACACAGAGCAAAGTCTATACTACCCTGGTCAAAAATATTCAGCCCAACCTACATAAGTTGCGCTGTTATAGGCTCCTCTTCATTAGATGTACAACTTCCCTGTAAAAATGTGTAACAACATACACCATYCCTCTGATAGAGACCGAGTCCATCAGACAAAGCAGATGACACATTCACACTGACCAGGTCAGTACTACCTATGGTAGGGAGTAGACCAGGACTTATGATAAAACCCCAGACCTGAACTAAAGTCACACTGAAGAAACAAAGACCTCATTCAAACTCCAGTTTTAGGATTCTCCCATGTCTTTAATGGAACAATCCAGTCTCCCAATTCAAACCAGTTCCAAATCCAGAGGTTGTTCATTCCTCCCCTACTTTAAAAAGAGGGAGTTTAGAAGAGGATTTGAGAGAGCAAGAAAGATGAATGGCTGGTCTATGAAAAAAAAAAACACAACAAAAATAAGCAATCAAAAAACAACACAAAACACACGCGCGCGCACACACACACAAAAGCCAATACTTTTTTTTCCCCATCAGAATGGCATCTATTTTAGATTTTGAGGTTAAAAAGAGGCAAGTACAAAAGCATGTCTCCAAGAGAAAGCCTACATGGACAGTGCTGAAATAAGCACAGAATGGCTGGTTGTCCTCAGGCAGTACTGTATTTGACAGCAGCACACAGAAATGCCACACGCAGAAAACAATGTCCTGGTTATTAGCTAGTAAAATAAGTCACAGACAGAGCCCCAATTCTAATAATGCAACATTTGAGCTCCTTGTTAACTTCAGCTTTGTTGCAGGAACAGAGACACAGAACCTAGTTGATAATGTTGCTGCTTTCGTAGTGATGTCCTTGTAATTTCACAAGTTTACCAAAGCACATAATAAATTAGGGTACGTGCTAACAGAGCATATGCAGGCAGAGAATAGTTTAGCTTTACAGTTGCTAACATCAATAATAGCCCTGCAAATTTGGCAGGGCTGTGGAAACTGACTGTAAACCATTTACTACACAGCAGAAAAAAATACTTAAACCAAGTTCTATGACCTTCTACAGCATGAGATCAATCACAGAGCTTCACTTTCCTTGGTTTGCAGTACAAATACACCAATGTCTCTGGTGAGGGACACTCAGGCTCAAGTCATCAAAGAGAAAACAGCAGGAACGGCACAGCTGCAGGTGAGTTGTTTCTCAAGGCATCTGGGGAATGTCCCTTAAAATTAGCCTTCAAAACCAGCCATCAAGCCTTTCCCTTCTTCTGTTTTACATGCACCAGAAATTACAACTGCACAGAGAAAGGAAGGGTTTTGGCCCTTAAGTCATCAGAGCATTTTCCATACTCTGTAGCAGTACTACTAATCAACAGTTATATGAAAATGCAGATAGCAAAGTATATTTGCTGGTCTCATTTACTGTCATATTATTAAAGGCACTTTTGATTCAAGGTGCTATGGCAAAAGGGCAGTGTATACCTTCTGTGAGTACCTCCAGCTTTTTGAGGAATCTTTGATAGAGAGGAGAGTGAGTTCTGCCCTCTCATGGGAATCAGCTGGCCCTGGTGCCAGCTCCAGATGGTAGACATGGGACTGCCTGCAGCTGAACTCCAAACAGCAGATCCATGTGATCTCTCCCTGGGCCAGCTATTTTTAATAAAGGATGAGGTAATAAAAATATTCATACTCATATTGCTACAGCACAGACATAAGCCAGTTTAGAGTATGGGATATCAAATTTGTTTTTATTTTGCAACCATTCAGAGTATTTAAGAGAGCCCAGCAAGCAATCTGGAAACTGAGGCACAGGGTAATTACATGACAGAAGGTGATACTAGCAGGGAACCTAGATCACAGAAACTTCTCCAGACTTCTACCAGCAACCCAGAGGAGCAATCAACACAAGAATATGCCAAGTGTTTGCTGAGTACCAAGTATGCTTGCAATCCCTCCACTATAGCCCCTCCTGGGCTCCTTGTCCATTCTGGAGAGACGGCCCAGTGCCATCACAACAGCATGGGAGCAGCCCATCCCCACATCACTGGAGGAAGAAACTGCACATGTTTGTGAGAGATCACGTGTCCCAGAGGAACAGGATCTCAGAAGGACCCCTCTGCATCCCACAATTGCTGCAAAGCTTGAAGGAAAACATTTTTCATGTCTTCATTCCGCCTGCCTCCCCCTGCCTTTGTGTGTTTGATATGTTCAGTTGCAAGGTCTGTAGCCTAAGGTCTTCCTCACTGTACTTAATCATCAAAGAAAGGTTTTCTACATGAAGTATGAATTATTTACATGTAACATTGCATAATTGCAGACAATTGGCAGTAACTTCTCCTGTGTCAGCCAAGACTGGCTTCCTAGCAAGAGATAAGTAGGCAAATGATCTTTACAAGCATACTACAGCTAATCAAACTTGTCTGACCTGGCAAGTATTTACTATGCATTTGTAAGTACACTTATCTAGGGCATTACTTTTGTAACATATTGTTGATGACAGTGATGAATCCCATCCTTAATAAGTAATTAGTATTAAGTAATTAGCATTACCAGGTGAGTGTAGCTATTGAAATCCTTTAGATCTTTCTATAAATTGGCATAAATGTCATAGATGAAGTAGACTACACTGATCATTCACAATTCATGATTACCCTCATCAAGGCCACTAATTTTCCTGTCCTCAGTTTCTGCCTGTGTACAACCACAATATCTTACAAAAATCAAACATTGGCCTTAAACCTTCCAAATTGAAATTGTTTTCTTCGCCTTCCTCACTAAAGAGAGCCTTAGTGCTTGCAAAATTTGTTGCAGACTCTTCGTGAATCCTGAGAAACAAATGGTATTCAGTATTTTCATCTTCCTGGTTTAAGTTCAGACAGTGCTTTGCCTAAATGTCCTTTCTGGCGGAACGTAAATCCTAAGTGTGAGTTGTGTGCTCTTCAGTGGTTGTTCATAAATTTTATGATCAGTAATTGTCCAAAACAGATGCCTGCAAAGATCAAATTGGTTTTTGCTTCATATCTCTGCCTAAGAATACTCTTCTTTGCACCACTTTATAGTAGGCAGTTGTAGTGCAAATGTCAGTTGTTGTCTATGGACTTCTGGCTCAGTTGAAAGTACTGATAAGGCAAGCAAATGCTCACTTTTCTCACTGTTAAGGCAATTATATATTGACTAGATTGCACATTATCAGAATCCTCATTTAAGCAAGTAACAGTAGAAACAGCAACAAACTCCCTCCTTTCAGTCAAAGTTGCTGATGTCCGATTTTTCCACAGGCAGAAATTCAATCGACATGACTAGGCTGATAGCCAGGAACATGAAAAGGGCAGTCATAACATCCACAACTCCTGCAACATCAATCTCTCATTGCACTTGAACTCTCATTGGTTCAAAGAATGGACAAAGATTTACTTTGTCTCTTAAGTTCAGACAAATTCCTTTTTTTCCGTTCTGAGGACTTAAATGTTAACATGGTTTATACTTACACCTAGTATAGGCTGCAGGAAATGATGAACTACCAAAAGAAAGGAGTTTGGGAAATCCCTTTAGGCCACCCTCTTCTGCCTCACTACTCCAACATAGCAGCAACAAACACAAACCATATATTGGGGCTAGACTCAAAGGACTACAGTAGACTTTGAATATAGAGCCCGAATAAACTTCACAACATGAATGGCAGAAACTAACATAACTCTTGCTTGAGGAGGCCAGAGCTACTAATTCCTTCTCCCTTTTCATAACATTATGGCTTCTAAAAGAATGAGGAGAAACTTGATCCTAGAAATACAAAGCTATTTTGCTGCAAAAGGAAAATAATACATTTGCCGGTGAAGTATGGCAAGCAAGGTGCAGCAGATGCTAACAACTTTTGAAAACCAAGATGAAACACATATTATTGACCTGCCCAAGGTGAAAGGTAATATCAAGACACTCTTTTTGAAATGCACTCATATTTTCCTACAGCAGTTTACGTGTAATATATATTCTTTGATTTTAGATTTTAGCATTTAAGTCCCTCTGCAACTAAGGACTTCATCAGGCTGGAAAAAGAGCAACCACCACTCCTGATTCAAAATAAAGAGATGCCAACTCATCTTTACCATGTGAAAATAAAATATATTGTGCTATTGATTTCTGTTTAGCTTTCAGATCCTAAAATAAGTAGAGAAATATCCCAACATTTCAAAAAAGTTCCCATGACAAATTAGTTCAGCTCAAATAGCTGAACTTGGTAAGCTACCTGTTGTTTCAAATCTGCGACTCTCTGCTGTCTCACAAAAAGGTAGCAACTTTTTCACCATCTTAAAATTTCCAGCTCAGTTCCCAAACTGTTCATGTTAAAATGTCCCATGCTGCAGAACAAAACATTACAAACAAAATGTCACCAACTTCTTTACACCATCCTACAGTAGTAGCTTTCCCAGCACATGGATAATGACACAATTGCCAGTGTGCCAGTCCCTAGCCTTGATCCTTGAATGATGGAACAGGCTGCCCAGAGAGGTTGTGGAGTCTCCTTCTTTGGAGATCTTTAAAACCTGCTTGGATGCAGCCCTGTGCCACGTGCTGTAGGTGACCCTGCGTGAGCAGGGGGGTTGGACTCGATGACCTCTGAGGTCCCTTCCAACCTTCGGCATTCTATGATTCTATGGATCGAGTCAGCACCTGTGTCTAGTTACTGATTTCCAGAGACTGGCTCATGTCCCATATCACAATAAAAAAGTCTGGTTTTAGATCTCTTTGGTTTATGTCTCCATTGTCTGATTCTGTATCAAAGAGTGGTTATTATCATGTCATCTGTGTGAGACATTATTTGAAATAAGAAGCCCTCTATGCGGGCACAGAGGCCTATCAGGAGCAATTGCAGGTTTACTGTATGAGTCTCCAAACACGGAACATTACATTACCATGAAATTATATGGATGGTAGGAAGCTTCCATAGGCTAGAGAAAAGTTTTCTTATCTTTTAAAACTTGCCTGCATGGGATCTGTATCCCAGCAGAAAAATCTCTGTAGAAGAGTACCCATCAGTTGTCATTAGTGTAGCACACCATTTATGGGAGACAGAAGTGACAGGCACTGAATAAAAGCATTTTTAAATACGTATCTTCTGCTTTAGTCAAAATTTATTGTAGAGATTATACATGATTGCTCCAGTGTTCCTTTAGAGAACCATCACTGTGAATCAGCATCTAAGAGCCCCTCTCATACTAAGCGTTTAGTTGGCAAGAGTTAATAATTGAATGAAATCATTTCTATATTTAAGAATGGGGCAGAATATAGAACTTGAGGAAGACACTGGACAGGGTGACTCACCGTTCTATTTCTCCTTCTCTAATCCGTCTCTCTTCCTTTTCTTGTTTCATATACATACACACAATTTACAGCTATCTGAAAGGAAGAAAACCATGGAAAATACAACAATTCACTCCTGTTTATATTCTCCCACTGCAATCACATCTGCCCAAGTAAAAATCAAAGCTAAGGACTGAGAGGAGGTTGAATAGCAGTCTGCCTGGAAGACGGGATACAGTTAAATCATAAAATCTCTTTGCTAGTAGGAGATTGCTGATGTACACATGAAATAGGAGGAAGATGACCTTGTACCTTCAAAGCCTGCTTTCCACTACGCCACAGAAAAAAAGCAATTACAAGCATAGTTTCAAAGTGTGCAGCATATTTCTCTTACAACTTGTTTTGTGGAAACAGAGCTTTTCACAGATGCTTGATCTACCTTCTAGCCTAAATTGCATCTTTCTTTTTCTTTTTTTTTCCATCAGAGTATGCTATAAAGACCACCTGTTTATACATAGATACTCTATTGCAGACTTAAGACCTTTAAACTGTTTAGTCTTGCTTTCTGTTGATTTATTCTTCACTTTATACACAAATATGATAAGTCTAGCTGAAGTATCTAAGAGGGCCTATCAAGTTAAAGAATCGTGTTTTCTTCTGTGGATGTTACATGCCTGGTCGACAGAAATACCGTTTTTACAGTATTAGAGACCACTGACTCTATAGTCACAACAGTATGTGGTCTCATATCTATTTTAGAATAAATCTCTTATTGGCCTTTTCTCATGGGGTTCCAAACCTGTGCCATACTGAAGAGAATTTTAAGTTGTAAGGATAAAAGTCCTCTAATTGCTACTCATGATAAGGTATTTTGAAACTAGTAAAAGAATTTGTTTCATACACTAGTTACGCTCCCTAGCCAAAGCTCAGCTTTGCACTTACATGAAACATATTTTCCTTAAATTGCAGCTCTCCTTTCAAGAGATAAATCCATTCACTCTAGGATGTTTATTAACTTAGATGCACTGTCTAAAATTGGTCAGAGAGTTTTTGTTCTCTCTGTGGAATATTTCCACGGAAAAAGCAAAAGCAAGCCTGATTTTGGACTGTCATTGCCTAAGTGTAGATTGGGAGAAAAAGTAAATGGATCAAGAAGAAGTATGCGTTAATTGCTTCAGAAATCAATATACTCAACTTCAACATCGCCAAGCAAAGCATGCCATTTGCTATGTCAAACTACTGCTATTCTGTGCTAACTTGCTTTTTTTCCTCAACTTTGACATCAGCAGGGGCATATTTCTCTTCCATTTGCAATAAATCACAGAATCGCAGAATCCTTAAAGTTGGAAGGGACCTCTAGAGGCCATCTAGTCCAACCCCCCTGCCCACGCAGGGTCACCTAGAGCATGTGGGCACAGGGCTGCATCCAAGCAGGCTTTGAAGGGGCTCTCCAGCAAAGTAGACCCCACAACCTGTCTGGGCAGTCGGTTCCAGTGCTCTGTCGTCCTCACTGTTAAGAAATGTTTCCTTAAGTTCCTACAGAACTTTTGGTGTTTCAGTTTGTGGCCATCTCCTCTTGTCCTATCAGTGGCTACACCGCTGAAAAGAGGCTGGCCTCATCCTCCTCATTCCCTCCCTTGAGGTATTTATACACGTTGATCAGATCCCCCATTCAGTCTTCTCTTCTTCAGGCTGAACAGGCCCAGCATCCTCAGCCTTTGCTCACAGGGCAGATGTTCCAGGTCCCTGACCATCCTCGTAGCCCTGTTTTGGACTCCGTCCAGCAGCTTCACATCCCTATTGTACTGGGGAGCCCAGAACCGGACACAGTAGACCACATGTGGCCTTACCAGAGCTGAGTAGAGGGAGATGATCACCTCTCTTGACTTGGTGGAGACGCTCTTCTTAATGCTCTCCAGGATCTCATTGGGCCTTCTTGGCCACCAGGGCACACTGCTGCCTCATGGTCATCTTGTCATTCACCATGATGCCCAGGTCCCTCCCAACAAAGCTGGTCTCCAGAAGGTCAGTCCCCAGGCTGTACTGGTGTCCGTGGTTATTCCTCCCCAAGTGCAGGACCCTGCACTCTCCCTTCTTGAACTTCATGACGTTTCTCACCGCCCAGTTGTCCAGTCTGTCCAGGTGCCTCTGGATGGCAGCACAGCCCTCAGGGTTATCAGCTACTCCTCCCAGGTTCATATCATCAGCAAACTTGCTGAGGGGGCACCCCTTCCCTTCATCAAGGTCACTGATGAATTAAGTTGAACAGGACTGGACCAAGGATTGACCCCTGGGGGACACCACTAACTACAGGCCTCCAATTGGGCTCAGCGCCACTGGTCACCACTCCCTGAGCTCTGCCATGCGGCCAGTTCTCAATTCACCTCACTGACAACTCATCTATCCCACACCTCCAGAGCTTGCCCAGGAAGATGTTGTGAGGGACGGTGTCAAAAGCCTTGCTGAAGTCCAGATAGATGACATCCATTGCTCTCCTCTCATCTATCCAGCTAGTCGTTCCATCATAGATGGCTATCAGGTTAGTCAAGTATGATTTCCCCTTGGTGAATGCATGCTGACTATTCTCGAGCACCTTCTGTCCTCCATATGCTCAGAGACAACAGCCTTTCCCAGGGATGGCGCTGAGATTTCCCAGGGATCATTTTCCCAGGGATGGCGCTGAGATTGACTGGTCTGGGCCCTCCTTCTTGCCCTTTTTTAAGACTGGCATGACATTGGCTTTCTTCTAGTCCTCAAGCACCTCCCTTGTTCTCCAGGACCTTTCGAAGATGATGGCAAGTGGCTTAGCTATAACATCTGCCCGCTCACACAACACTCTGGGGTGAATCCCATGAGGGCCCATGATTTGTGGGAATTAAGTTTCTCTAAGTGCTCTCTTGCGGGACAAAATGGACTTCAGACAGTTCAATATGAATCATAGGAAGAAGCTGTTTTATTGCAGATAACTAACCCTTATATACAATTATTCTATTCCTAAACACGGGCACACACTCCCTGATAGGACAATTCTCTTATTCAAAGGACAGCACGCATTCTTGCTTGGTTGTCGGATGGTCAGTTCATGTCTTGGTGCTCCTCCCTTGCATCCCTCTCTGCTTGGCTCGCTTCCTCAAACGGACTTCTTGCTTTCCTCTCAAGGCCACCTTAGAGACAGAGCTGTGTGCTTTGTTAAACATGCCTCTTTTAAATAAGCTTTGTTAAACGTGCTTCTTTTAAGTGCGCTTTGTTAAACGTGCATCTTTTAAACATGTTGTTAAACAAGCTATGCGCTCTGTTAACCTTCTTGTATGGCTGGTTCAGTGTACCCACTCAGTTTCTTCTAAGTGCCTTCCTATACTCTCTGACCCGATCTTCCTCTACCTGGGGCAAGTCTTCCTCTCTCCAGGCTTCTTCTCTTGTCCCTAGGGTCTGGGATTCCAGAGAGCTGCCCTTGGTAAACACTGAAGCAAAGAAGGCATTCAGCAACTCTGTTTTTTTCTGTTGGGGTAAATACTGGGGCAAAGAGATCCATTGGCATTGGAAGAGTTCTTGGATTAATCTGACAGATCAGCAGATAGTGAATTCTCTTTTTGTTTTTAATAAAAAGGTGTTTTCTTAACTGCTGGAAATTGAAAGCCTTACTTCTACATGTTACATTTCTAGGCAGACAGTAATGCAGATAATACCCATTGTGATTTTTTAAATTTGTTTTGTACCATTCATCTCTGATGTACAGACACTTGCTATTTCACATTCACGTACAGCAAAAACAAATGTTAACATTTTGGCGCAAGTTTTTAAACAATTTGCTCTCCTTGTACTTTCAACTGAAGAACTTATTTTCACCACAATCACAGTACCTTAAACATGCCTGATTTAAAAGTCAGGCAGGCATTGAATTAAACTGACTTAGCTTGGTTACATATAATGCAATGTATTGCCAGCATCTTTAGATCTTTTCTTGCTCCTCTGTGCAGGCCAAATGGTTTTTGCTTATGAAACTTGTGATAAGTTTAAATTAATTTAGTTTTTCAGAACATATCTTCATAGAGAAATGTATTAGAGACCAACTTTTTAACGTAAATAATCCTGGAAAAGTTGAGTTAGAATCTTAAACCATAGACTGGACACCCTTAAGCAGGCCCAATTATTAGCTTTTGTAGACATTTGTTACAGGAATGATACCCAGTCACTCCCCAGCTCATGTATATGACACTTTTACATCATTTGTTTTGTTGTTCTTAGAATAATAAAGGGCATCTCTTAGAACTGATACACCTCCCATGGCCCCTGGACGACATGAAATCGATGCAGTTTCATACTTTTGCCAGGAGAAGATGACCAAGAGAAGATCTCCACGTACAGGAATAAAAGCTGTGATTTGCTGTCAAATGCAAGAGAACATTTATCATTTCCTAACTGTAAATGTCATGTTGGTTTTGTATCACTCTGCATCTCATTCTAAGAGCAAATGAGGCTTAGGTGATGTTGACTGCCACATTCCAGGTGCTTTTTTGAAGTGTTTACACCTGTTGTTTTGCCCTTCTTGGACCCTAAGCAGTTACATTTAATGAATCCTTGTCATAACAGAGGAAGATCATTGTTGAACAGCTTCTGATACAGATAAAATGTTCTGAGGGTTTACCTAAGTTTCACTCAACAACTCCTAGGGTTGGGTTGCAAGAGGCCTGCCCTCATGGGGTTCCTAAGTGGTAACCAAAAGCAAGTAAATAAAAGGGTAAGCTAAAAGAAATCTAACTTTCTTCAAGGTTCAAAATAACATCAGGAACATGTCTTGAATGACTCTACCCTTTAGGCTCAAGTGAAATAAGAAGAGCTATCTCTCTCCTCATTAACTATAGCTGTTGTAAGCCCTCTCTGCTCTTTGTGGCTGGAGCTCACTTGCAGGAGCTCACTTGCAAGAGTTCTCTGCAGAGGTTTTCTGTCTTCAGAGGATGATCTGTCCCCATGGGCATCGACTGGTCCTATCAGTCATGCCTCTTGGGCTGCCATTTTCTCTTGCAGAACGGGAATGCCACCTGCTTAGTGGTGGTCTACATAGCACATACAGAAGGTACAACAACAGGGCCTTTATGTCAACTACAAAGGATTGTGTCCAGGATTCCTTTCCCCAAAAGTGCTTTGTGTCTTTGAAGACGAAACATCACTTGTGGAGAATCGTTACCAAAAAAAAAAAAAAAAAAAAAAAAAAAAAAAAAAAAAAAAAAAACACTACAACTCTTTCATTACATTTCACTCATTCAATCCTATCAATCCTATAAGTATCTCAGCTGTAATATACTTCTGTTTCTCTTCCACCTCTTCAGTTACCATCTTACTGCTTATGTCTTGTTATTTCAGTTTCCTGCAGAGGTTTCAGTAATCTTTGTGCTGTAAAGTCCCATTAAATTCAACATCAGCTTCAGTAAATAACTTATTTCACTTAAAATGCTAAAAGAAATGCCTGGTTTTGGAAGCTTTCTCTTTTGTTTAAATCCATCACTAGAAGTTACTGCAAAACATCTGGACACTCACTCATCTTTCATTTCTTCTTGCACATTATGTTTTACTTTTAGTCTGTAGCATAGCTTTTTTGCTCTTTTTATTTATTAATTTGCTACACTTCCAACCAAACAGATGTCAGAGATTCACAAGAATGGTTAGCAGGGACTTTGTGGCATGTAGGTCAGCCTCCCAGTTGAAGCAAGACTATCTATCTCCAGCACTAGACTCAGGCACTCTTAACTTTGTCAAGGTAAGCAGTGATGGCCTCCCTAGAGATACTTCCACATCCTCTTAGGATAACGGGATCCAGTGCAGCACCTCCCTCCTGTCTCCCATCCCAACTCATGCTCAGAGCTCCAGCCATTTCTGCTGAAACATAAAATCTCTACAAAAGGTTTCTACAGCACTCGATACTGCGATGTGTGATCCTAACAAGTTTCAGTTCCTGTCTGTAGCAACCATTAGTGTAGAAAAGCAGGAATGAGCCTGCTAAAAAAAAAAAAAAAAAAAGAACAGGCTTATCAGGGAATTGACTGAGCCAGCTGTCTGGAAGCTTTAGTTAAACTGATCACAAGTTTAGGAGCCAAAGAAAGAAAAAGTGAAGATGAAAAACAACACTAATCCAAGTGCCCACTGGACCCAAGCACACATGCCATGTTCCAAAATGCCACATGCCTTAGACACTAGGAAAAGAAAAATGCATGAGAACAGAGGCAGGATGGCAAGCAAACGAAAGTCTACAGCATCAGAGATTTAAGGAAAGACAAAGGCAATCAGGACTACATATTTCTTTATTTAACTTAGCTAGGTCAGGGRAAAAAAAAAAAAAAAGCCCACAGTCCTTCTGATGAAGTATGGAAAGTGCATAGCTGCATAAACTGGTAGAATACACCTAACATGGCCAAGAGAAACACTGAGACAACTTTAAAGACCAAGTGGGTCATTGGCTACCACTATAAAGACCAAAAGAACATTAATCTGAGCGTCACAAAGATAAACATTTTATGAGTGACACTCATAAATGAAAGAACTATTAGGAAAGTTTAATAGTGCTATGTTGAATGCCCGTACATCTTCACAGAATGCCTTGCAAACAGTTTGCTTTGTTAAATCATGTAAGCCCTAATAACAGGGTAACAACTGTATAAAATCTACGAATGTCAGCAAAACGACATCAGTAAAAAATGAAACAAATAGCGCACTGTGCAACAGCAAGAAAGAAAAGGATTTTACCTATGAGGAAAAAAAATAAGAAAGACTATGTATGGACTGTATTAGTGATCCCAAAAATAACTGGAAATAACGAAACAAGTTCATGCCAGATGCTCTTTGAAAGGATCCAAGGAGGATACACTGGGGAAAATGGCCCTATCAGAATATTTACAAGAATAGTGTAAACATTTTGATCCATAGATAAAGGATTTTTTTTTAGGCAGGTGCAAATTAACTCTACAATGCTGGAGGTTTCTTTTCAGAGATGCATGTTGTAACCTTAAGAAACTAAAGTGAATTCATTCAATACATTACTGAATCTCCAATAAGATATACACCTCCACCTCCTCCTATTTTAAACTACTAACACAGCATTGAAACCAGATTTCAATTAATTCAAATCATCCCAATTTACATGGATTTAAGTAACAGTTGACCAKATACAAACAATAATATAATCTAGCCCTACATCTGTGAGCTGACTATATACTGCAGGAGGCTGAAAGTTAGATTTTAATCTAAAAAGTAAAATTAATGGGATGAATAACCTTCCATGGAAAAAAAAAAACCAAACAAAAACATTTCTGTCTGCTGGAACAACTGAGGTCAGATCAACCTTACAGAACCAAACTGCTTGGTGATCTATGATTTAAATGGGAGTCATTCTTCATATACTTATTTCAAATTCTGGCCTATAAGTCAGAAAAATTTCATAAATATGAGTATAGCTAGGAAAGTAAGAAGTAAAAACCTCCTCAGAAGCTTTGAGAAATGGAGAACGATGAAGAATTTTGGCTCAGTGATGGTCTGAAAATTAATCATTATTTCATTTTCACAGAGTTTATAAACTTGTTATATGTTCATAAGTACCATCGTCATTATGAAAGGCAGGAATTTGCAAAGCAAACATTTTTATCAGATCCATACACTTTTGGAACCAGTAACACTTTCTGCATCTGCAGCTTAGCGCATGTGACTGCCACCATTTCTTTCTTCCATTTAGTCTTCAAACATCACAGGAAGAGACAGATTTTTACCTAGTGTTTTGGTTCTAGTGAAAGAAAGCACAGTGATTGCAAAATTCAAAATAACAGAATGTGATTTGCCAAGAAATACAGACTGTATCAGTTAACATTTTTGAACTATTTTCAAATGGTTAGATGAAAGACACTGTGCAAATTAATTCTAGAAGGTATAAAGCAGAGCTTGCACTTGTATTTTTCTCCTGAAGCAATCTTCCTTGCACACCACTCTGGAGGCTGTGACATACTACTTCAGACACTGAGCTGACATCCCTATATACGCACACAGAGAATGTTAATTTGTTCCAAGGCCACAGGGACATACTAACCTTAGAGGTGAAGCACTTTCCTTTCAATATTTTGCAGAATTCTGTAATAACTGCAGTTTGTAAAAGCTTTAGCTGTTTTGAAATTTGATTTCACTCTCGTTAAAGAGCAGAAAGATTCAGGCTCTTTAAAAAAACAACTTAATTCATCTACAAGTCAGATTCCTAGTTTTCCTTTGAACTCCTTTCACTATTTTACTGCTGTTTCTAAGAACTAAATTATTTTCAAATGTCTGTTCCTAAATCTCACATAAAGTGTCTTCCCTTTAACACAGTCACAAACTTACTTATTCCCACAACTTCCTACTTGAACATGCAGCTAAATACTCCAGTTTGTCAAAACTGAGGAATTGACCAAGCTATACATGGCAGTGACAGTGATGTGGAGAGTGCTGCTCACAGGACCTTCAGGAAACACAGAATGGGTGGAAAAAGCAGGGTCGTCAGTCTGCACTGGCAAAGGTGCCACATGGTTATGTGGCAGTGACACATGTGGTGTTGGAAGACAGAGCAAAGCACAGAACCATTTTATTCAAAGGGGAATGAAGGTATCTGACTTTGGCAAGGTCTCAAGTAGCCTGGTCTCCAAAGAAAGTGTTAAAGGACAACTAGAATCCTATAGAAGTTACACACAGTTTAAAACACTGAGGAGGATGCATGAGCACAAAGTTCACTTTAGATGGATAAATATTATTCTCAATTTTGCTGCAAAGTTTCCCACTCAAGGAGCCCAGCAAAAAGTCTCTCACATAATATCTTGTTACTTAAAAAAAAAAAAAAAAAAAAAAAAGTTTTTGTTTTGGAGCATTTTACCTACATGACAAGCAAAACAAACTCTTGGAGCTCTTCTTTTCTTTTCATAAATCATGATGGCATCACTCTGCAGAAAAGAAGGCAGCTTGGGAATCTCAGGGTTTATCAAAAACAACTTTGTCCAGAGCTCAGTCCTGTTGAAAGACATATTAGTCAAACCTAGCTGTGCAAACAGAGGTGACAAGAGATTCTCAGTCACAAATCATTCGCAACAACGAATGATATTTTGAAGTAACTGCAGATACAATCTCAGCTTTTCCTTGCCTCTTAAACTGTAGATTGCTCAGATCAATCTTACAAGGTGTCCTGAAGGTAAAGTAACTGATTTTGGTTTCATATACACTTGACATACCAGTGACCAGGAAAGTCAAAGTGACTGATTTCTATAGTAAATTTAACTTCGCTTTTGTACAGCAAGTGTGTATTTCTAGTGAGAGTTTATGGACAGTACTGTAGCAAGTAACAGATTTCTTAGTTTATGAAAGATGTGAGAAAATAGCATTTCAAATGCAACTGGAAAAAAAGGAAGTAACGTAGGTGCATTTTAAAAGCTACTAAAGAAGTTTAAAAGAACCATATTTTAGATTAGCCAAAACATTTCCTTTTCATGGAAGTAAAAGGTTTCATTTAAGCCATTTTTTTTCTAAGTAACAACGAAGGACATTTAAAAACAAGACATTTCCAACTAAATAATTTGATTTTTTTTTGAAACTTAAAAGGTTTTTCTAATATCCAACAAATTAAAACAAACAAACAAGCAAACATACATTGAATACTACCAAATCTGCCACCTTTATCCTGTCCTCACGGAAAAAGCATTCTTACGGTTTTGACTGACATAGTATCGGAATGTCTCACTGTATGTAATATTCAACATCCCCCTCTTTTATAAGAGGAGGATGTGAGAAATAAAGGCCGAGTTGTATTGATTTGCCCAAGATCAGCAGCAACAGCAAAGTAGGCTTTAGCATCCAGTCTATCCCATGCTAAAAAGCATTAGTCTTCACTGCTCCAAAGTCCTTACCCTACAATTTGATAGTGTTAAAAGTGCCAGTGGAGATCAAGGAGACAGACTTCAAATCCATATACCAGATGTCTTTGTGACTGAGGATCTTTAGACGATTCTAAAACCAAAGCTATTCTAAAAGAAAAGGAGAGATGAGCCCTGGGCACTCACATTTATGATCAGATTTTCTGGAGATCTGACAGAAGCATTTATAGCAGATTTCAAACCCTCAGTAAGCATCACAGTAGAGATATGCTGGGTAGGAGGTGTTTTGGAGCACTTTGATATGCTGCAAAGTCAAAGCGTAAGAGGAAAAACAGGCTCACTGAAATCAATCAAGGTTTGGAGTTAAAGCACTTTTGAAGGTCTGTGACATAGTGCAAGTATGTTGCTTCAGTTCTGACAGTTCCACTGTAACTTTTAGGAGGGATTTCACTAGGTGAACACAGATTTACAGTTCGGCCTTGAGCACATCCCTCTCAAATATAACAACCTCTTGCTCCCAGCAATAAAGCAGTGGGTCCCACAGGAGCAGGGATGATGTAAAACACTAGTCAGTGTGAGAGTTTGTGAGAAGACAGCTGAATTTGCTCAAAATGGGTTAGAGAGAAGGTCTGTGAGGTAATTTAATTCTCTCCACATATGAAACCTATCATTTCTCCATGTAATGAAAGCAAGGATGCAGACGGCAATCCCCAGATGGATGTAAAAAAAAAAAAAAAGTAAGTTCTGGTGGACTGCTAACCCCATTTCGAAAAACAAAACAAAACAAAAAGAAAACAAAAAAATCCATGCATACAGATAATCACGAATATTTCTGAGTATAGAAAATATATTTTTCTCCTCATCTGCACCTCATATACATAACATCAGGCAGAAAGAGTATAAATCAAAATTTGTATCTGAGTGTATGCCATTTCTGATACTGACATTGCATGATGATGAGTTCAGGTAATCCAGGTGGCATTTAGGTAACTAGCTCCATACTACCTATCTTTTACTTCCTAAGAGTTTCACTACCATTACATACATTTCCACATCACATGAAATACTAGGGTATTCAACAAGTTCCGCAGACCTTCTACATTTGAATTAAGCACTCACAGATGCTCCTGTTATTAAATGTTCTAGTATCTGCAACAGACTCAGCGTAGGCTCTCTACTGAAACAGAGATGTCTACACATTTTCAGAAAAAATGATTGAAATCATTTCAGTTCCAGGTGAATGCTGTTATTTATTTCAACTGTCACAATGACCGGTATCTAGCTATCTAGAGTCGGTTCATGCCAGGGATTATATTTGTCTTAAGAGTTAGAGATAGAATTACTGTTAGAAATGCAGGGCTACCAAAAAAAAAAACAACAAAAAAAACCCCCCACCCTTTCCACAAGAACTTCAAGAACTTCACCCTTTGAACCACTAATACATCTGGGTGCCTAAAACAAATGCCCAAACCTCAGAACATACTTAGGGTTAGGAGAACGATAAATCTCCAGGCCCCAAATACAGTGGCATTGTAACGGGAATGCCAAAGGAAACGTGGGGCTACAAAATCATTCCTTCTATAAAAGCTTTTAATTTTCAAAATCACTTAACCTGGGTTAAAATCAAACAAATCAGGGGTTAGAGTTAGGGTTAGCAGATTTCTAAATCTGTAGGACTCAACTACAGTGCTCTGGTAAAAGAAATGCTAAAGGAAACGTGGGTGTACAAAAAAAATCCCATCCATAATAACTTTGGCCTCTGAATCACTGCTACACCTGGGTGCCTAAGAGTGGGCTGACAGCACAGAAGGTATCGAGGGTTAGCAGATGAAGAAAGTTGCGGGGCCCACTGAGATTCTAAGGTGAAAAGCAAAAAAAAAAACGCGGACCTACAAAAATATCCCTTGAACAATAAACTTTACCTTTGAATTACAACCATATCTGGGTGCTTCTAGATATTTTCTTCCCAGATGACAAACATAGCTAGGGTTAGGGTTTGGTGTAGGGGTAGGACATAGAAAAAGCTGTGGGCCCCAGATGAAGTACTATTTCAAGACAATTCCAAAGAAAATGCAAGTCAACAAAAACATCCCTTACACAACTACTTCTGTATTTGAAATACAACATATCTCGTTGCATCAGGGTATGTCAAGGTCACATAACATATCTAGGATTAGGATTAAGAAATTCAAGAAGATTTGGGCCCCAACTATAAAGTGCCAGTGTAAAGGAAAGACCAAAGGAAATGCAGAGGTACACAGACATCTCTTCCATGACTATATTCTTCCTTTGATACACCGCTAAATCTGCGTATCTCTGAGAACGTATGGCTAGGCTTAGGTGTACGATTACGAGAGGGAGAAAGCTCGGGGCAAACACACAACGGCTCTTTAAAATGAAGACCAAAAAAAAATGTGGAAATACAACTTTATCCCTCCTACAACAACTTTGCCTCTTAAACCACTATTAAACCTGAGTGCATCACGGTATGCTCATGCCACAGAATAAACCTAGGCCTAGGATTACTGCTGGAAAATGCATAAAACCAGGGTCCCACCTAAAGCAGCAACACAGAGCGAAAGACAAAGGAAAAATGGGAATACAACAACATACCTTCTTCGACCACTTTTGCATGTCAAGTAGCACTACACTTGCACACTTTTCACTATGCCCATATACTAGGTCTAGCGTTAGGGCTGGGTTAAGAGAACAAGAAAGCTGTGACACCCACCTACACTTCCACAGTCAAGCCAATGTCAAAGCAAACACCGGACTACACCAACATCCCTTCTTCGACCGCTTTGCTTTTCATTAAAAAAATACACATGTGTACTTCAGTATGTACATACACTACGTCTAGGGATAGGGCTAGAGTTAGGGTTAGCAAAACTATAAAGCTGGGGCACCCAACTACACTACCTTTCTCAGCAAAATGTCAAACAAAACAAAGGACTACAAGAACATCCCTTCTTAAAATACTTTTGCCTTTCAAAAAGCACTATGCGTGCTTCCTTCTCAGTATGACCATACACTACGTCTAGGATTAGGGCTAGGGTTAAGAGTACAACAAAGCTGTGGCGCGCAACTACATTACCACAATCAAGACAATGGCAAACCAAACACAGGATTGCAACAACATCCCGTCCACATCCACTTTTCAATTCAAGCACCACTACACCTCTGTGGATTTCAGTAAATCCATGCACTACGTCTAGCGTTAGGGCCAGGGTTAGGGTTAAGAGAAGGACAAACCTGGGGCACCCAACTACACTACCACACTCAAGGCAATCGCAAACCAAACATGCAACTACAAAAACATCCCTTCCTCGACCGCTTTTCCTATACATGTAGCACTACACCTCTGTGGATTTCATTAAGTCCATACACTACGTCTAGGATTAGGGTTAGGGTTAAGAAAATGACAAACTTGGGGCACCCAACTACACTACCACACTCGAGGCAATGGCAAACCAAACACGGGACGGCAACAACATCCCTTCCTTGACCGCTTTTGCTTTTCAATTCAAGCAGCACTACACCTCTGTGGATTTCAGTAAGTCCACACATTACGTCTAGGCTTAGGGCTAGCGTTAGGGTTAAGAGAACGACAAACCTGGGGCACCCAACTACACTACCACACTCAAGGCAATCGCACACCAAACAAGGGAAGGCAGCAAC
The DNA here is from genome assembly GCF_003342845.1 of Nothoprocta perdicaria. Classification (NCBI taxonomy): domain Eukaryota; kingdom Metazoa; phylum Chordata; class Aves; order Tinamiformes; family Tinamidae; genus Nothoprocta; species Nothoprocta perdicaria. The sequence goes on from NW_020454461.1 coordinate 953,176, forward strand.
ATCCCTTCTTCAACTGCTTTTCCTATGCAAGCACCACTACACCTCTGTGGATTTCCATAAGTCCATATACTATGTCTAGGATTAGGGTTAGAGTTAGGGTTAGGGTTAAGAGAACGACAAACCTGGGGCACTCAACTACACTACCACAGTCAAGGCAATCGCAAACCAAACACAGGACTACAACAACATCCCTTCTTCGACGGCTTTTCAATTCAAGTGGCACTACACCTCTGAGGATTGCTCTAGGTCCATACACTACGTTCAGGTTGAGGTTAAGGGTTAGGGTTAAGAGAACGACAAACCTGGGGCACCCAACTACACTAACACAGTCAAGGCAATGGCAAACCAAACATGGGACTGCAACAACATCTCCTCTTTGACTGCTTTTCCAATGCATGTATCACTACAACTCTGTGAATTGCATAAACYCCATATACTACGTCTAGGGTTAGGGTTAGGGTTAAGGTTAAGAGAACGACAAACCTGGGGCACCCAACTACACTACCACACTCAAGGCAATGGAAAATCAAACACGGGACGGCAACAACATCCTTTCCTCAACCGCTTTTCAATTCCAGCACCACTACACATCTGTGGATTTCACTATGTCCATGCACTACATCTAGGGTTAGGGTTAGGGTTAGGGTTAAGAGAACGAAAAACCTGGGGCACCCAACTACACTACCACACTCAAGGCAATCACAAACCAAACACGGGACTGCAACAAAATCCCTTCTTCGACCGCTTTTCAATTCAAGCAGCACTACACCTCTGTGGATTGCTCTAGGTCCATCCGCTAGGTCTAGGGTTAGGGTTAGGGTTAGGGTTAAGAGAACGACAAACCTGGGGCACCCAACTACACTACCACACTCAAGGCAATCGCAAACCAAACACAGGACTACAACAACATCTCTTCTTTCACTGCTTTTCCTATGCATGTAGCACTACACCACTGTGGATTTCATAAACTCCATATACTACGTGTAGGGTTAGGATTAGGGTTAGGGTTAAGAGAACGATAAACCTGGGGCACCCAACTACACTACCACAGTCAAGGCAATCGCAAACCAAACACGGGACGGCAACAACATCCCTTCCTCAACCGCTTCTCAATTAAAGCAGCACTACACCTCTGTGGATTTCACTAGGTCCATACATTACGTTTAGGGTTAGGGTTAGGGTTAAGAGAACGAAAAACCTGGGGCACCCAACTGCACTACCACAGTCAAGGCAATCGCAAATCAAACACGAGACTACAACAACATCTCTTCTTTCACTGCTTTTCCTATTCATGTAGCACTACACCGCTGTGGATTTCATAAACTCCATATACTACGTCTAGGGTTAGGATTAGGGTTAGGGTTAAGAGAACGACAAACCTGGGGCACCCAACTGCACTACCACAGTCAAGGCAATGGAAAATCAAACACGGGACTACAACAACATCCCTTCCTGAACAGCTTTTCAATTCAAGCAGCACTACACCTCTGTGGATTTCACTATGTCCATGCACTACGTCTAGCGTTAGCTTAGGGTTAGAGTTAAGAGAATGACAAACGTGGGGCACCCAACTACACTACCACAGTCAAGACAATCGCAAACCAAACACGGGACTACAACAACATCCCGTCCACAATCACTTTTCAATTCAAGCACCACTACACCTCTGTGGATTTCACTATGTCCATGCACTACATCTAGTGTTGGGGTTAGGGTTAGGGTTAAGAGAACGACAAACCTGGGGCACCCAACTACACTACCACACTCAAGGCAATCGCAAACCAAACACGGGATGGCAACAACATCTCTTCTTTCACTGCTTTTCCTATGCATGTAGCACTACACCTCTGTGGATTTCAGAAACTCTATATACTACGTCTACGATTAGGATTAGGGTTAGGGTTAGGGTTAAGAAAAGGACAAACCTGGGGCACCCAACTACACTACCACACTCAACGCAATCACAAACCAAACACGGGAGCTCCCAACTGCAATACCACAGTCAAGGCAATGAAAAAACAAACACGGGACTGCAACAACATCCCTTCCTCAACCGCTTTTCAATTAAAGCAGCACTACACATCTGTGGATTTCACTAGGTCCATACATCACGTTTAGCGTTAGGGTTAGGGTTAAGAGAACGACAAACCTGCACTACCACAGTCAAGGCAATCGCAAATCAAACACGGGACGGCAACAACATCAGTTCTTTGACCACTTTTCCTATTCATGTAACACTACACCTCTGTGGATTTCAGTAAGTCCATACACTGCATGGAGGGTTAGGGCTAGGGTTAGGCTTAAAAGAACGACAAACCTGGGGCACCCAACTACACTACCACAGTCAAGGCAATGCAAAACCAAACACCGGATTACAACAACATCCCTTCCTCAACCGCTTTTCCTGTTCATGTAGCACCACACCTCTGAGGGCTTCATAAAGCCCATATACTACATCTAGGATTATGGTTAGGGTTAGGGTTAATAGAACGACAAACCTGGGGCACCCAACTACACTACGACACTCAAGGGAATCGCAAACCAAACACGGGACGGCAACAACATCCCTTCCTTGCAAATTTCTCAATTGAAGCACCACTACACCTCTGTGGATTTCAGTAAGTCCATAAAATACGTCTCGGGTTAGGGCTAGGGCTAGGGTTAGGGTTAAGAGAACGACAACCCTGGGGCACCCAACTACACTACCACACTCAAGGACATGGAAAATCAAACACGGGACGGCAACAACATCCTTTCCTCAACCACTTTTCAATTCAAGCTCCACTACACATCTGTGGATTTCACTATGTCCATACAATACGTCTAGGGTTAGGGCCAGGGTTACGGTTAAGAGAACGACATACCTGGGGCACCCAACTACACTACCAAACTCAAGGCAATGGCAAACCATACACGAGACTGCAGTAACATCACTTTTTGACCCCTTTTTGCATTTAGGTAGCACTACACCTCTGTGGATTTCACTAAGTCCATACAATACGTCTAGTTTTAGGGCTAGGGTTAGGGTTAGGGTTAAGAGAACAACAAACCTGGGGCACCCAACTACACTACCACACTCAAGGCAATCGCAAACCAAACACGGGATTACAACAATATCCCTTCCTCAACTGCTTTTCAATTCCAGCACCACTACACATCTGTGGATTTCACTATGTCCATGCACTACGTTTAGGGTTAGGGCTAGAGTTAGGGTTAAGAGAACGACAAACCTGGGGCACTCAACTACACTACCACACTCAAGGCAATCGCAAAATATACACGGGGCTAAAACAACGTCCCTTCCTCGCCAATTTTTCAATTGAAGCCCCACTACACCTCTGTGGATTTCACTATGACCATACACTACGTCTACGGTTAGGGCTAGAGTTAGGGTTAAGAGAACAAGAAACCTGGGGCACCCAACTACACTACCACACTCAAGGCAATCGCAAACCAAGCACAGGACTACAACAACATCCCCTCCACAACCACTTTTCAATTCAAGCACCACTACACCTCTGTGGATTTCAGTAAGTCCATAAACTACGTCTAGGGTTAGGGTTAGGGTTAAGAGAACGACAAACCTAGGGAACCCAACTACACCACCACACTCAAGGCAATCGCAAACCAAACACGGGACTAAAACAACATCCCTTCCTCGCCCATTTTTCAATTGAAGCACCACTACACCTCTGTGGATTTCACTATGTCCATGCACTACGTCTAGGCTTAGGGTTAGGCTTAAGAGAACAACAAACCTGGGGCACCCAACTACACTACCACACTCAAGGCAATCGCAAACCAAACACGGGA
>NW_020454461.1:957128-964683 GCF_003342845.1 Nothoprocta perdicaria
ACAAACCTGGGGCACCCAACTACACTACCACACTCAAGGCAATCGCAAACCAAACACGGGATGGCAACAACATCTCTTCTTTCATTGCTTTTCCTATGCATGTAGCACTACACCTCTGTGGATTTCATAAACTCTATATACTACGTCTACGATTAGGGTTAGGGTTAGGATTTAGAGAACGACAAACCTGGGGCACCCAACTACACTACCACAGTCAAAGCAATGGCAAACCAAATACGGAACGGCAACAACATCTCTTCCTCAACTGCCTGTCAGTTTAAGCACCACTACACCTCTGTGGATTTCACTATGTCCATGCACTACGTCTAGGGTTAGGCTTAGGGATAGGGTTAAGAGAACGACAAACCTGGGGCACTCAACTACACTACCACACTCAAGGCAATTGCAAACCAAACACGGGACGGCAACAACATCCCTTCTTTGACCACTTTTCAATTCAAGCACCACTACACCTCTGTGGGCTTCATTAAGTCCATATACTACGTCTAGGGTTTGGTCTAGGGTTAGGGTTAAGAGAACGACAAACCTGGCGCACCCAACTACACTACCACACTCAAGGCAATCGCAAACCAAACTCGGGACTACAACAACATCCCTCACACAACCACTTTTCAATTCAAGCACCACTACACCTCTGTGGATTTCACCATGTCCATGCACTACGTCTAGGGTTAGGGTTAAGAGAATGACAAACCTGGGGCACTCAACTACACTACCACACTCAAGGCAATCGCAAACCTAATACAGGAAGGCAACAACATCCCTTCCTCGACCGCTTTTCAATTCAAGCAGCACTACACCTCTGTGGATTTCACTACGTCCATACACAACGTCTAGGGTTAGGGTTAGGGTTAAGAGAACGACAACCCTGGGGCACCCAACTACACTACCACACTCAAGGCAATCGCAAACCAAGCACGGGACTACAGCAACATCTCTTCTTTGACCACTTTTCCTATTCATGTAGCACTACACCTCTGTGGATTTCAGTAAGTCCATACTCTAAGCTGAGGGTTAGGGCTAGGGTTACAGTTAAGAGAACAACAAACCTGGGGCACCCAACTACACTACCACACTCAAGGCAATCGCAAAGCATACACGGGACTAAAACAACGTCCCTTCCTCGCCCATTTTTCAACTGAAGCCCCACTACACCTCTGTGGATTTCACTATGACCATACACTACGTCTACGGTTAGGGCTAGAGTTAGGGTTAAGAGAACGAAAAACCTGGGGCACCCAACTACACTACCACACTCAAGGCAATCGCAAACCAAGCACGGGACTACAACAACATCCCTTCCTCGACCGCTTTTCAATTCAAGCACCACTACACCTCTGTGGATTTCAGTAAGTCCATAAACTACGTCTAGGCTTAGGGTTAGGGTTAAGAGAACGACAAACCTGGGGCACCCAACTACACTACCACACTCAAGGCAATAGCAAAACAAACACGAGATTGCAACAACAACCCTTCCTCGACTGCTTTTGCCTTTCAATAAGGACTACATCTGCTTGCTTCTCAGTATGACCATACAGTACATCTAGGGTTAGGGTTAGGGTTAAGAGAACGACAAACCTGGGGCACCCAACTACACTACCACGGTCTCCGCAATGGCAAACCAAACACGGGACTGCAACAACAAGCCTTCTTCGATCACTTTTGAAGTCAAGCAGCACTATACCTGTGTGCTTCTCAATATGACCATACACTACATCTAGGGTTAGTGTTAAGGTTAGGGTGAAGAGACCGTCAAAGCTGTGGCGCCCAACTATACAACCACAGTCAAGGCAATGGGAAAGCAAACACGGGAGTGCAACAATATCCCCACTTCAACTGCTTTTGCTTTTCAGGAAGCACTACACCTGTGTGCTTCTCAGTATGACTACACACTACGTCTAGGGTTAGGGATAAGAGAATGACAAAGCTGTGGCGTCCTACTACACTACATTTGTTGAGACAATATCAAAGCAAACACGGGACTACAACAACGTCCCTTCTTCGACCGCTTTTCAAGTCAAGCAGCACTTTACCTGTATGGATTTCAGTATGCCCATACCCTAGATATAGGTTTAGGGCAAGAGGTAGGATTAGGGATAACCAAACGACAAAGCTGTGGCGCCCAACTACACTACCAAAGTAAAATCAATGTCGAAGTAAACACAGGACTACAAGAACATCTCTTCTTCGACCGCCTTTGCCTTTCAAGAAGCGCTACGCCTGTGTGCTTCTCAGTATGACCATACACTATGTCTAGGGTTAGGGCTAAGGTTAGGGTTAATAGACTGACAAAGCTGTGGCGCCCATCTACACTACCTTTGTCAATGTAGTTTCAAAGAAATGTGGGGCTAGAACAACATCCCTTCCATTATCCCTTTTGCCTTTAAGGCACGTTACACCTTGTCCCTTCCAGCTTTACCCATACCCTACAATATGGCTACGCCTAGTGTTTGGAATTCGAGAAAGCTGGGGGATCCAACAACCATGGCTTTTTCAATGGAAGGCCAAAGGAAATGCAGAGCTACAACAACATACCTTCTATATCAGCTTTTGTCTTTTAAACACTAGGACCCCAGGGTACATAAGGGAACTCTTATACCACAGAATATATCTAGGTTTAGGATTAGGGTTACGAATTTCAGAGGTCTTGGGCCTCTCCTACATGGGCACTTTAAAAGCTAGGCTAAAGGAAACGCAGGGCTACAACAACATCCCTTCCTCAACCACATTTGCATTTGAAGCCACAACGCACCTGTGCTGTTCAGACTTTGCTTATACTCTACAATAGGTTTGGGGTTAGGGTTAGGGTTCGGAGATTCAGAAAGCTAGCGGCCCGAACGACACTGGCTTTCTCAATGTAAGGCCAAACAAAATGCGGGGCTTCAACAACCACACTTCGACCAAGGCTTTCACCTTGCAACTATCACTACACCTGGGTGCAGCAGCGTATTGCCTTGCCACAACACAAGCATATCTAACGTTCGGCTTAGAGTTAGAAAATTGAAAAAGCCACGTGTTGCAACTACAGTGGCATTTTAAGTGCCAAGAGAAAGGCAATGTAAGTCTTCCAGAAGAGTCCTTCCACAAGAATTTCTGCGTTTTAAACTACTACTGCACCTGGGTGCCTCAATGTGTGCCCATGCCACAGAATATATCTAACGTTAGGATTAGCGTTCAGAAATTCACAAAGCTGTTGGCTCCAACTACACCGGCGTTTTAAAGACAATGATAAAGGAAAAGCGTGGCTACAACAACATCCCTTCTACAACAATCTTTGCTTCTTAACCACTGCTACCCCTGGGTTCATCAGGGTATGTCTATGCCCCAGAACATATCTACTATTAGGGTTAGGAAATTGATAAAGCCTTGGGCCCTAACTACAGGGGCATTGTAAGCAGTAGGCTAAAATCCATATGAGGTTACCAAACCATCTCTTGCACAACAACTTTTCCCTTTGAAACACCAGTACATCTGGGTGGTTCACAGAATGCTATACTATGTCTAGGTATAATATAATATGTCTAGGTGTAGGGTTAGTAAATTAATAAGTTCTTGGGTCCYAACTAGAATAGCGTTGTAAAAGGAATGCCAATGGAAATGCAGGACTACAAAAACAACCCTTCCACACATGTTTTTGACTTCAAACCGCCACTGCACCTCGGTGCCTCTTGGTATTCCGTTGCCAGAAGATAAACATATCTAGTGTTAGGAAATGTATGAAGACCTGGTTTACAACTACAGTGGCTTTATCATGGCCATGCCAAAGGAAACACCAGGGTACAGAAACAGTCCTTCAACAACAAGTTTTCTCCTGAAAAGGGAATTTTAAGGGTATGCCCTTAAGGGATTTTAAAGGTATGCCCATGCCACACAATATATCTAGGGTTAGGGTTAGACTTARGAGATCAAAAAGTCAATGATCCCTAAGTGGAGTAGTGCTGTGAACAACATGGCGAAAGAGATGTATGGCTCCACCAACATCTCTCCCTCATCATGTTTTGCTTTTCAGACGTCTGTCTGGCAGTTATGAGTTTAGGCACTGTCATGARTGCCTCTGGATCTTTCAACACCAGAAGCTCTATTTCAAGTTATCATTAAGATTACAATTAGATTACCACACTGTATTATGGCACTTCATAGAGTTATGGTTCAAAAGAGATATGAAGGCTGGAGCTCACTGGACTGAGCCTATACTGTGGTGGGTAATGAAGTGCCTGGCTTCTATTTCTGGCTTTAGAGGCATGTAATACCTAGCTATTATAGAAACATGTGGGTTCCGCACACACACAAGCTATTTAGTACATTCCACACACACACAGGCTTATAAGTAGGACATCCACAAAGTCTGCCATGCTACAGCACAGACTACACAAGCCACAACTATGTGCATTTTCTCAGTGTCATGAGTTCAAAAGAGTTCTTTTTTTCTCTTCAAGTGGGTAGTTAATGCTTCCTTAGTGCTAAAGCACTGACATGCACAGTTATGTGAAACACTGGAGAACTACAGTTCCTGGGCTATTTTCAATTAACATTGTCCTTATCCCTGGCACTCTGCTTTGAGCTCTGCATTCACACACACTATGGGATGCTGTGAAGGGTGAAAGCACCCTGAGTGCCATTCCTAAGTAGAAATGTCTTCAGCATGTGCTCAGCAATTCTATCAGCAGGGTCCTAAAATTGTTTAACATATATTTCTAAGTAGGGATTTTTGCTTACAGGAAAATCAGCCAGGGTTGAGAGCAGTTTTGCAGTAGTAGTAAAAGACACTGCACTTCTGCAGTGGTTTTACCAACTCCTTTTCCAACCTGGAAGTATTGCTAGAGAAAATATTTTTCAAAAGATTTTTAAAATACAACTCTGCAGGGGCAATCTCAGCTCATCTGCAATAACGACTTTTACTGAAGATGGAGCTGAGCCAGACTTTCCTGTCTCTCCTCCCTCCCTCCAGCAGTCATGTTGTCATGAAAGTCAAAGATGCCATACAGAGACCTGGTGTCTCCACAGATGGTCCATTTTAAAGGTGAGCTCCTTCCATGTTTTTCACAGGTATATCTCTCCCTTGCCTGAGGTAATGATTCAGATGGAAATTTTCCTGGCCTGACTGCCCTTGCTTTCATACCTGTCCTTGGCTAACTGACATCACAGAAGCACATTCATGTTAGCATAAAAAGCAAAGAGATGGAAGAATCAATTCGGCCAAACACAAGACRCTTCCAACCCCTGGCCAAAAGTATTCACAATATACTGCACAGTTTGGTCCATTGATTTTAATGTATTGGCATTTATTCCCGCTCTGTGTGAATGTTTTGTTTACAATAAGCCATTACAGAAAATGCTTTTATAAATAAGGATAAATAAAAGCTCGTCCTGTTTGCCTTCTGTGTTAATTATTGCTCRTGTTGGAGGCAGAGTAACCCAGGTTACTCATAAACCAACTTTTATTTTCCAATTCCTTTGTGTTTCAGGTAGCTCTGGACTGTAAATCTGCTGAGCATTCCAACAGTCACTCAAAAGGAGTAATAATCAGTGGCAGTATTCACCTCTTTGCTAATACCAACTCATTTATAGCAGTCAATCAGTATTCATTTAAAGTTGCAATGGTTCTCACAATAAATCTCTTGGCAAGGAGGCAGGGTTTATCCATTTGCTCTATTTGTGTGTTACTTTAAACCAAAGAGTAAACTAGATAATCTAGATCAAATATGTATTCCAGATTAGTCCACCTTTTCGCAAAGGGTAGGCACAAAGTTTCTCTTCAGTTAGCAGAAGGCAAAACTGAAATTGCCGTATGAACTGCCCATAGCTCTCAAGGTCCCAGCAGAGCATATGAATGCCCTTTCCAAAGCAGAATGAGCCACCTGTTGTCTGCAGGAGACCACGCTAAGAACGGTCCAAATCTGAGCTCTACGGAAGACTTTCCAAAGGATGTGGGCCAGCAGCTGTTTCCCTTCACTGGGTTGTGCTAGCCTCAAATTAAAGCATGAAAATAAAGAAATAGTTCTGAGTAACAGCAGAACTGGGAAGGCCAAATTTCCCAGTGAAATGGAAATGTGCATTGTTGGAACTGTCCACCCTCTATTTCTGCTGACATATGGCTTGGTGTGCTGCCCCCGTTGTGGTTTTGGGCATGCAGGGTATACGAAGGAGTACTCTATATAGCTCCTGCTCCTTCCTCAGCAAGCAAAAGACCAATTTGCATTAATACATTTTTTCAAGCTATCTGAAAAATCCAAGCCAATTATTATTCAAGTCAGCACTGAAGTCCAGGGAAGGTTAGGGAAAGGCCATCTCCTTACTGCTGCGAAAAGAGACAACGAAGAGTGAAGATAAGACTGTAGATATGTTAGCTCAGGGCAGATGCTTCTCTGTCTCAAATTATTTGTAGACACTGGTCATTGTTCACCTCCTGAAGGTATTACCCTGCCTGAAGATGATGATCCCATTTGATTTTGGTGGAAGTTAAGTACTCTACATTGTCACAAATCTAGTGCTTAGGCTGCATTTAGTTACATTAAAGCCTATTGACTCTAGAGAACGGGAGGTCACATATGTACCTTAAAAACACATCAGCATGTTCTCCCAGCCTGTCTACGGAGGTTGGAAAAGATGGTTCTTCTAACAAGAAGGCAGAAGAAATATACACTCTTCCTATGCAGACRAGTAGAGACCTTTTCTCTGCTCGTTCCCTGCTCAGGTCTGCACATCAGCTTGGCAGTAATCTACCTCCCAAAGCCTTGCAACCCTTGCACAGTCTCAAGCTCTCTTAGTGGTTGCTGCACCCACACACTACTCTGCTAACATGCAAGGCAGAGTGCAAAGGAACAATACCTTATACCGTTTCCTTTACCATTTTATAAACAAGAGCTCGTTTTAAGTGATTCTAATAAAAAACAGTAAAATTTGCCCAGATGAGGTAGAAGTTACAGTAAACACCACTGTGAATGCCCAGCACATCAATCCATCTCTTTCCAGACATACAAGTGATGTTCACAGCGATGACATCTTTGACATCGTCACTCCTCTGCAGGGRAGCCAGAGTCCCTTGTCTCCATATGTCATTTCAAGAGGTATGCTTTCCAGAGAGAAGTGATTCCAGGTAGGGACAGACAGTAGAAAGTCATATGAAATGTTCAGCTATTTGTTAAGAGTGAAAACAATTTGCCAAATATCAATTCAAGAAATTATTTTTGAATCAAGTTAAAAGCATGGTTATTTTACAGACTTCAAAACCAGGAAGGATCACTGCGATCAAATCTTACTTCTAATAAAACACGGATCTATGATTTCACTCAGTACAGTTCACATCCAGTACTTGCTTGCATGCTCAGTCCCCCAAGAAATTCAACTTATAATTTTCTAGTACAGCACCAGGAAACATCATTTTCCTTGGTAGTAGAATCAAGAAGAGCTTCAGTCTCAATTGCTTATTTTTGAAAAAAATAGAAGAGAATAAAAGGAAGTATTCCAGGACAAGCCAAATATAATATTTCAATTTTCCCGTTTGTAACCACTTTTTTTTTTTTTTTTTTTTTTT
>NW_020454461.1:964704-1069487 GCF_003342845.1 Nothoprocta perdicaria
TGTCTGGCCTTCTAGTAGTGAAAGTGTAAGAACATTGTAACCACTTTTTTTTTTTTTTTTTTTAATAGGGAATGGATGTGAAAGCCAACAACCAAATCCAAAAGGAAATGTTCTGATTAATATTTAAATTCCACATGAAAATTAAACTAGCATGCTCACACTTCTCGCTGGAGAAAACAGAACACTCCATTCCCACAGAATTCCATTAACAAACCAAGCACAAAAACATATTCAGATAAAAAGGGGAGAGCAAATAGGATTAGTAGATACATAGCAAYATTTATACAAAAATGTTCACTTTTTTGCAGTAACACCTTATTTATATTCACRTAAGTAAAGAAGGTAAGAACAGAAGCTATTTATGAGTTCACTTAAAATCTCTCAGAAAAGAACCCTTTGGTTAAAAAAATGTGTGTGATGTTTGGCCAGAAAAAATCCCTTTTTTCTTCCCATCATTCATAATGATGAGCTGATAGGAGAGAAACGTCATTCTAAAGACATAAAAAGGAACATTTAGTCACTGAAATTTCTAATGAATTTACACATCCATTTGAATCCACCATTCACTATTTGTACCCTTAAGGAGCACTTTGTCCACCACACACACCAGGCTCAGTGCTGCAGCTCTGCACATGCGAAATCAAGTGGCCTACACAAGTCACAGCCAGTTTTGTTCGGCATATGAGCCACAACAGTGATCTGTCTTTAGCCTGATGAAATAGTTTCTTTAACCTGTTTCTTTGCTCATCTAGGCTGGATTAAATCTGCTGAGTTTGTGAAATGAACCTCCATGCTCAGGGCCGTGAAGTTAAACATGTTCACCTTGGGGAGAGACAGGAAAGGAAGACTATGGTAGAGGGAAGTAACCAGCTAAAAATGGAGGGCACTTAACCAAGGGAAGGTATAACTGCAGATTTCACTGTCTCTGTCCACACGCTGCAGGAGAGCAGTTTGCCATGAGAAATCTTCAGGAGCTCAGGGTTGCTCCACAGACTTGCTCAGTAGTGAAAATTTCTACTACCTAGAAAAAAATGCACCAGACAATGTAAAATGAATCATTCTGCTTATTAAAAATGGGGGGGGGGGGGAATGTTGGTTTGTTTGTTTATTTTGCCTTCCTGGATGTTTGTAACAGTGGCAAATACAATGATGAGAGGAAGGAAACTTACACGGGAAAGAAAACTCTCAAAACTTAACTCAGTGACTTTTCTCAAAAATACAGGGTCAAGTTCTGCTCTCAGTTACATCTGCTTAACCCATTTGACATTTCTTCCAGATTTATTTCCTATGTAGTGAGGTAATTAATGAGCTCATTGACTGCTGAATAGTGACTTGTCAAAGCAAAAAGAACAAACTCAAAGTGAGGCAGTCTAACACATTAGATCAGATTTTGAAAATTCATGTATACTCCACATGAACATTCATGACTTCATGGCATTCACTCGTTTCATGCATACAGTCTTGAAAAACAGAAAAGAGATTTGCTTGGACTTCTTGATGAAAATCTCTGCAGATTTCCTTGTGCTGGGCTTTGTAGRCTGCCACATTCTATTGCACAGAAGCTTTATTTCCATCAAGATAAATGAATGAATTTGGAATATTTTGACACAGGAGGTAGGGGTTGAGCTGCAAAATACAGATATTTACTTGATATGCTTGTGAAGTCAAGTAAGGCATTAATGGCGTATTTTAGTTACTGCCCAGCTGTGGAGTATTCCTTGGAACCGATGTTCTACCTAATGTATATACACCATATAGACATGGGTAGAAAGGCAGTAATCTGACACATTACTACTGGAGTCACAGACAAAATTAGCGTGTTGTCTCAGTATTGTTTGAAAATAAGAAAATAAATAAGCATGATATTTTTGTAAGTGTATTTGTGACTGAAATGACTCACAACAGTAAGCTAGCCAAGGTTCCTTAAGACAAAAGGTACTTCACATCACAGAAAAAGAAATACTGCCACTTACAAGAGACATTTACTGCCTCTCAGAAAAAAAGTCAAAAGTACAGATTAGAAGAGTACAGTATGCACCAGATGAGTACAGTATGCATTATGTCTTCTGAGAACAAAATCCTGAGCTATGATAAGATGGTATTTCACCTAGAGATCATGAAATATTCACTTCTGTGACACACYGGAAAATAATTTTCAGCAGCCTTGATACTGCATTGAACGTGACACTGGGGCCCCAGGGTACTCAAAGGCTAACCACAGGGAAAATGAACACAGCCATAATCAGAGAGACAAGTGTACGCAGATATATGACCCCTCTTGCAATACTATGGCTCTCCTTTCTTCTGTCCAAAGACAAAACAATGCAATGAGGTGTTTACTGTAGAGGTTTCCTTCTGGGCACTGTTCTTTAGAAATTGGGTTATGTTCCAATTCACCATCAAAATAAAAATATCAAACAGAACATCTAAAATACACGTGGATGGTCTTGTTCACCAGGTTGCATGCAATTTTGAAAAGTACTGAGGAATTTTTTATGTCAGACCTGTGACTTTCCTCTTCAGGTGGCTGCAAAAGTCATCTAAGGTCCAACTATCACTCCCTCCCTAAATCCTGATGAATTCTTGGTTAACTTGTCAATTGGTAGTGAGCTGTAGAGGGGAATTATGCTCTGTATGGAAGAAAATATCTCCTTCTACTACATTTGCAGTTTTCAAATGTCTTTGAGTGTTTAAGGAGAAGAGATAAATGTCATATATTTTTCTTAGCCAAGCAGAAAGTACGACCTGTTTCCACATGTGCTTAAAAAACACCAGTCACTGGTGACAATGGACAGGCAGGTCATTTTAAAATGGAACTATTTCTACAAGGCTTTTTAGCTGAGATCCAAACCCTTGAAAATTTCACCCTAAATGTGAGCGTCTTCTTAAAATTCCTCCTTACCCTTTTGTGTGGATATGACACTCCCCTCCATGTGCCCTCCATTGTCGAGTTCTGTTGGCGGACGTAATTTAACTTGTAAGCAACACATGATGCCTAGAGAGAGTAAAATACACAGATTCTTTTGGCACTCTTTGGGGAAGACCTGCCAAGACAAAAGAGAGTGCTCCAAACACTCCAAATGAGTATCAGTAACAGCTATACATCAATCCACTTCTTTCTGTATCTGTTATACTATCTGTCAAATAAAACTGCTGAACTTCATGCCTAAARTCTAGGCCTTGAAGGAAAACTGTGAGAGCTATCAAAGATAAAGAAATCTTGAAGGTTGAGTGCTACTACCTTCTATCTAATTGTGCTGAAATGGATTCCACAGAAAATGACTCATTTCTCACACTCACTAATTAAATCTGTTTCAGAGGCAATTCAGTGGCAACTCCCCTCCCTTACAACATTGCCTAGAGAAGCAGTGAAGACCTCTGTAAGAAAACTCACTGGAAATCTGAGTCAGCAAGTTTCTGACAAATAAGAGGGACAGYCAAAACCAAGGATGGACTCTTCCCAGTTTAGCCAAGAGCGTGGTAAGACTTGGCTGGTCCTGAGAAACCCAGGTTAGATGCTCAATTTGGGTTCCTGAGGGCATGGACTTGGGTCTCTCTCTTCTTCACCCCAAGCAATTGTCAGATCCACTGGCACATTAAGGTTGGCCTCACATATGCTTCACAAGGAAAAAAAAAATCTAAAGGTCTCAGGTTAGACTTGTAATAGGTATTTTTAAGCCTTAACACTGCTACGACATGAAGGACCATTTCCTGTACAGTCCTAGGTAAGACAGAGGACTAGCTGAAAGAGTCAAGCGATGAGGAAGGAGAAACAACATGCTTGTACCCTTTGAAGTTGGCTCACGTGCTGCCTCCCTGGCCAGGCAGTTTGGATAGGTAGGGCAAAGTTAAGGCTATGGCTCTCCTTCTTCTCTCCCATGCCCTGCCTCTGACCCTCACAGCAGGGCACCCATAGGAATCAGCAAAGTTAGAGAGAACAAGGAACAGCCTGACTCAGAGCAGTCTAAGAGACTGTGGTTTTGTGCTTACAGAGGGATCTCTGTTTTGCTTTACTTTGTAGCTAACATGGACTCACACAATTACAGAGAGCAGCAGGTCCCGGGAGGTGTTTAACCCCATCGTGGTGCCTCCCTGAATGAAACTAAAGAGCACCAAGGACCAAGAGATGCGATGTCAGGTATATTGCAGGCACAGGGATCAGCTGCAATTATTCTTTGGACATTCRTATCTCCTAGGCCAGCGGCACCAAAAGTGTGAAAGGAGTCCCTGGGCACTGCCGGCATTCTCTTCATTTAAGTGTTATGGATGAACCAAAACACAAGAAAGCAAGGGAGTACTTGCAAGGAAGGGTCTGAAACGTGGGGAAGATCAGACTTCTGCTCCCATTTGCGCCTGGGAGTGAATCACTTCATTTGTCCCCTGTACAACAGAGATTCTCCTTTCTCTTTGTTACTCTTATCAGTTTAGAGAAGAGTCTCTGACAGTGTGCAGGCACCTAACAGACAGCACAGAGGCAACTAAACAAGGTTAGGGATTTGAGATGCTTCTGCAATTGCATGAAAAAATATTGCTTTGAAAGAGGATTTTTTTTTTCTCTCATGAATACACTTGCTAGTGTAAGAATGAGATGCATTTTTTTCAACATTTTCAACATTTTATGCATAAAAATTCAATGGGAGAATACTTTCTCATACTCAGCTGAGCAAGAACTAAAATAAACCATTCCTAGCTATTTCYACTTTTCTAGCCACGCACTCCCCAAAACAGTCCTTAAATACCCATAACAGATCATCTTCATCAGGTTCTGGAGATACAGACAAAGGGACCTGCTTGACTGCCCTGGCTCCGACTCAAGAGAACTTTTTTACTCCAGTCACGTACAGGGGTACACTAAGAAATAAAAACCTGGAATGCTACAAGATGCTCTGTGCCAGGTCAAATAACTCCTTATTAACTTCAAAGCCCTGGTGAGAGCTTTAGAGTTGACAAGATGCACTGTGCCCTGGCAGCTGGGACTACCCAGCTGACAAAGAAGCCTTCTGGACACACTTATCACGTAAATAAGAAAAGTCAGATCATTCTTATACGGAATATGATAATGACACCATCTAAACATGGGATAACTACTGGGTTACATGGACTGGCATGACCCAAACTCTGCATAGGGGAGTGAAGAGTGCCGTATGCATGAGGACCTTCTTTTGTAGACCTTGCAAAGCAAAGCCTGACTGATAGTTTGGCTTTCCAGTGACAGTGCACATAAAATAGCTCTGGCACTGCCCTTCACTGAAAAGGTGAAGCTAGCCCTTCACCCTCTTAAGAAGGTAATCAACAACCCTGAGTCCTGTCTCAGTTAAGCCAAAAGTTGGCAAATGCCCTAGCAACAGGAAGAAAGCAACATGGAAACTGCTTCTGCAAGGCAGGTGCCTTGCAGGACCATTTCAAAACTGAACATGGACAATCAAAAAGATTCTGCCTTAACCACTGTTATCCCCATGGTCTGACAATAGCTGCTCTCACCCATCTTGCAACCCTCTCTCCTTTCTGCAAAGGGTCAAGATCTGTCTCATCTACTAGTTCCTGAAGGCAGGGTGCACGTTCGCCCACACATTTAAGCAAAGGCAAGCACACTGCTGCCAGAGCTCTGCAACTTTAATGCTCTGCTGGTGCTGCTTGCTGGGGGTGTTCAGAGAACAGCAGAGCYGAGTCACACAGAAGGAGGTAGACCAGCAGACCTAGCTTCAGGTCTCCAGATTATCAGAGGGAAAAAATGTGAAGTACATATTGCAAAATGCTCCTCCCACAGAGTCACTGATAAACGGCCTTCAAACATCACTGTTTAAATAACATTTGAATCATTCTCTGAGTCAGTGATCAACAAATGACAGGTGACAGAAATAGCAGTTAGGCAAGACAGCAGGAAGTGTTAAGGAAAGCAGTAGGCAAGGTGTGGCATTCAYAGCATATCCTTTGGCCAGCCAGGTCAGAAATCCATGTAATAAGTCACAGTTCTGGGTAAATCCTCAGTAAAGGTCTGATTATACTGATAGATAGATAGCAGAGTTTACACAAAAAAAAATTACCAATACCATTAGGAAACAGTCATCAGTTACTTTGTGAACAACAGTAATGCTGAAAATTGGATTGCATTTATATTTTGTTCTGTCCAGTTTCACCTCATCTTCATATGCTTCTCCGGTACTTTTCCTGTTTATCACTCTTGATTAAAGAGTGCTGAGAATCTCTCCCAAAATAGCAGTAAGAATCAAATTACATTCGTTCCAAAAAGGAGCGAAGATACTAAGAAAATTAAGAAAACATTTTTCTAAACATTGCTTGCTTGTATCATTCAGAGCTTTACTAGAGGAAATTGCTCTTTAATGAGTTAAAAAATAAATTTAAAARTTGCTGTCCTCTAGAGAAATCCACACAACTACTGGCTCAGATCAATGACTTCCCARTTGCACAATTGGCTAAAGCAAAGTTTTTCTGTAAATGACTGACAGATAAGAACGTTCATGACAAGACTTAACCATTTTTGCAGTTGCTCTAAATGAGTAAGATCTGATCATACAAAGTTTTATTTATTTTACAGAAGCAGTGTTTATCACACCAGTTAAACCAGTTTGTCATATGCAAGTGAGTCCGCGGAAGAAAGGGCAAAAGGGAGATTCCTCCACATACAAAACTAAATAGAGCTTAAATGCACCTCCTCACAGACTTAGACCTGCGTCTAAGTGTATCCCTGGAATAATATAAAAGTTGCTTATCTTTGCAAGCGTTAAGTAACTGTTCCCATTTCTATCTTTAAAAAGGTTTTTGAAGTAAACATGATTTGAGTGATTAAAAGGTTAGTGAGATCCACATTCTTTTTTTCTGAAGTACTACCAGCATCAGAAGCAAAGCAGGAATTTAGCCTCTGAGCAATAGTGCCTGCATGCAAACCTCTCTGCAACCTCGCCGCTCTGCTTTATGAAACCAGAGGAAAGCAGAGTGGACACGTTACGTGACCTCACGGGTAAAGCTACATGTGCTGGCAGTGCCTGCTGCCAGGTAATCAATGGTGCTGCACTGAGCACGCACCCCTGCCAGGCAACCTCAGGCGCACCTGTGACTGGCTCCAAGGCACCGACACAGCACGACCAGCACAGCCTCGCAGGCTCCTCCAGGCTGCCGTGACCTGCAAAATAACAAACTCAGTTTCATGGGGAAAGATTCGTCCTTATGTCTTTTGCTATTGTGAACTGATACAGAAACTTATCTCTCCTCAAAATGCCCATATGCTTAAAAGCAGTACAGCTCCTGTGATACGTGCCAGCCTTGCACTAGCTTTCCTTTTGATGGGGGAAAACGGCAGCTTCTGCAGCGCTAAATGTCGCCTCACTCACCAACACCTTCCAAGGAAGGTGGTTCAAGGCTTGGGGCACCAGGTTGGAGCTCGGCGGTCACAGCGTTATCTCAGCTCTGACACAGACCTCCCAGTCCGGGCAAATCACTCTGTCTCCCTGCACAGAGGTTCAGCTGAGGCGAGTGGGACACAAGAACAGTGAGTGGGATGTGAACTCATTTCCCCTCTGCGAGTCTCCCCCCCACATACCCCCTGCAGAAGGTGATGGTAAGATTAAGCTGAGGAACCGGTGCAGAGTGATGAGCACCACAGAGAGGAGAAAAGCAGGATTCGGACTGCAACAGCCCATGTAGCCCCGACCCCTGCAAGCGCTTGCCAGGGCTTTTAAAGGGCCTGCTCTCTCTGCGTTGATTTGTTTATCCCCGTTCCCGCCCAACCCAATATGTTATCTTTACATCGCAAAGTCTATTTCTGAACATGTCAACACAGTTCTGAAAAGGTCAGCCACATGACAGCATGCCCACKATGCTGCACAGGGAGCCACAGAAACAGCTGCATTCCTGGAAATCACAATTTGAAGGATTTTCACAGGAAAGTCTGACACAGCAGCTGAGCTGACAGACAAACGTAGGCGAGCCACCGTCTTCCCCCTTTTGTTATCACTCCTATTTCTGTGCTTTGCATGAATATCTGAAGGTTGCTTCTAAGTATAGGTTTTGCTGGCTTTGTTTGACAGCATGCCATAGCTCTCAGACATGATAACACCAGCCGGGTGCTAGCTGAACTATATTTACCAATGTATTTCATAAAGAAAAAAACCTTTTGTGTCTTTGAGCAGTTGAGGGTTTTTTTTTCCCCTTCCCTCTCCTTTCTTTGCCCAGACAGCTTAATTCTGTTATTTACCAGATGTCACCCTGACAAGTCAAATATTAAAAGAGAAGAGCCAGGATCTGTTTACATGAAACAATGCTTTGAATAAGCAGATCACGTTTCTAAGAAGCTAAAGAAACCTGTTGACGCAGTTTTTCTCCTCTGGACAAATGAATACATCAGAAACTCCGAGGCAGAACTCGGCAGTAGAAGTGGATTCACGTATGTAAGTGCACTTCCCAGAATCACAGAACAGTCGAGTTTGGAAGGGACYTCTGGAGATCATGTAGTCCAACCTGCCTGCACAAGCAGGGACGCCTAGAGCAGGTTGCACAGGATCACATCCAGGCTGGTTTGGAGTATCTCCAAGGAAGGAGACATCACAATCAATCTGGGCAATCTGGTCTAGTGCTCTTGTCACCCTCATGGTCAAAAACTTTTGCACTTACGTTCAAAGAAAACTTTCTGTGTTTCAGGTTGTTCCCACTGCCTCTCATACTATTTTTGGGCACCACTGAAGAGTCTGTCCCCATGCTCTTTACATCCTCCTTTCAGATACTTATACACATTGATAAGGTTTCCCGTAGGCTCTCCAGGTTTCTCCAGGCTGAACAGGTGAGGTCTCTCAACTTTTCATTTCAGCAGCCCTGCACTGGACTTGCTCCAGGAGCTCCATGTCTCTCTTGTACTGGGAAGGTCCGAACTGSACACAGCATTCCAGGTGCAGCCTCTCCAGAGCTGAGCAGATGGTCAGGATCACCTCCCTCAACCCACTGGCAGCGCTCTGCCTAACGCAGCCCGCGGTATCACTGCCCTTCCTGGCCACAAGAAGCCTTACTGGCTCATGGTCAGCTTTTGTCCACTAGCTCCCCGACATCCTTCTCAGCAGAGCTGCTCTTCAGCAGGCAGCCCCCAGCCTGCACTGGTGTGTAGAGTTGCTCTTCCCCAGGTGCAGGATCCTGCACCTGCCTTCGTCAAACTTCATGAGGTTCCTCTCCCTGCCTGTCATGATCCCTCCAAATGGCAGTGCAGCCCTCTGGCGCATCAGCCACTGCTCCCAGTTTGGTATCACCAGCAAACTTGCTGAGGGTGCACTCTGCCTCTTCATTCAGGACACAAAAATATATTTCATAAAGAAAACAATATTCTRATTTTCTATATATGAAAAGAATCCATGAAAGTTCAAACATTTGATAAATTGCAACCCACCCTCTAAACTACTTATAGAAACCTTAGAGAACTATGTGGGGGGGRAAAAAAAGGCACAATTATTCAAAAATATATTAATCACAGTTCCAAAACATTTACAAGCTGTTCACAGAGTGATTAACTCGGCACGAGGGAAGTGCCTGGGTAAAACCCAGCATTGTGTGGGCAGGAAATGTACCACAGCTCTTCGYCTAGAAGCTCACACTACTGCCCTCAAACATTATTTTCACTTTCCAACTCTCATGCATGAAGGCAGGTAGTTTTGCCTAGCTAACTGCCCTTACCATCCTGCTACACTGACAGCATTGAATGCGGCCTGGATAGTACCCACCGGAGGGAAAGCACATGTTAGGACAGCAAATGACTCATCAATGCCAGTCCCTTGGCCCAAAGCCCACTAAATCAATGCTCTGTAAAGGATGTAGGCGGGGTCCTCGAACCCAAAGCAACACAAATGATAATAGCAACAGTTGAAGTTCTTCCCAAATCAGTCATTTACAATATGTTTGCCTTCTTTTTCAAATCATGCCTTCAAATAGCAATGAAGAAGGAAGGAATTACAAGGAAGATGATGTATTTTAAACCTGAYGGCTCTCAGCCCTAAATCAACCACTTCAGTACAAAGAGAAAAACATATCTGCATGTTTTTCTTTATATGCAGTAAAATATATATATATAATATATAGTTTACATTAATGGCATATTAACATTTCAAAAAATCACTGGCAGAGTCTATGAATTTATATCACTGAATGCTGTTAAACAGCCATTATGTTCCACCTCAAAATGATMACCTCTAAGCAAGGGAGATTATAACTCATGTGTCATTTTGTCCCTCTAAAAAAACAGACATGGGATCATATTGGCAATGATAGTCCCCCCCATTTTAAAGCAATCCCTCTCCTTCAATGCCCACGTTCTATGTATRGCACACACCCTCACATGTTTAAAGAGGGAGGCTCAATGTTTACCATCATCTCAGACCTATCTTTGGCAAACAAGGAATTGACTCCAGTACAATCCTCAAAAGGAATATATCTGTTCTTCCAAAACCTACAGTTGGCCTGGCTGCAATAGTACTAAGAAATTCAGGTCCAAATCACATAGCAGCACTCTTTAAAAAGGCCCAGACCTTTGTATGAGAAGAGCTTTTACACCAAAACGGAAATAATCATGCAGTAACTTTGCTCTCCTCTCCACAATTAGGACGCTGCATTTACAGACTTTCTAAGAGCTTGGTGGTAGTGAAGGAGGAAATCAGAGAGAATATACATATATACAAACCTACCTACCTATCTATCTGTGTCTCTCAGTATACAAACCTACCTATCTATCTATCTCTGTCTCTCAGTATAAAATCCAACTTCACTGCATGATTACAAAGAAACCATTTGACCTTTCTGTGCCCCTCTGACCATGGAGATTAAAGCTTCTTTACAACCTTCCTGTCCAYTGGGAATAATTCTACAGCAGGATATCAAACAAGTTTTTTAAAGATGGAGTAAATGAAGAAATCTCCTGTCCTATGGAACTCGTTTTGCCCATACTCTGGGAGATAGCAGTTAGATGACAGAAGGAGATGGGCATCGGTAATAATGGAGSTGGAACGAAAGGATGGAACAACAGGGAACTGAACTCTGCTGTAGCATCTGCTACAGTGCTGTCTTAAAATTAAATGATGAACTGATTTTAGACAGTCTCAAAGAATGTCACTAAACCCCCCCGCCTCATTTTGATGAGTTGCTTCCACAGCAATAAATTTGTTTAAATTCGAACTTTAACAAAAAAAAAAAAAAAAAAAAAAAAAACCACCCACTGATAAAAACAGCCAAAGATGCAACAGATACAAAATATGGATGGGGCTATAAAAGGTTTAATCACCACTTGTTTGGCATGAGCTGCATAATTCACCTGTGCTTCTGCCACTCATATGTATTGTAGCCAGGACCAAAAAATTTTACAGCCTCTTCACAGTTTTGCAGATTATTGATTTGTCTCTTGTAAACACATCAAGGGGAAAATGCAGAAGTGCAGTCACAGAGGCACTGGCTCCCTATCACAACCAGGTGCCACATGCAAGAATGTTATGTAAAGAGGATTGTGGGGTGTGCTTATTTTGCCAATTATCTTATATTAGATCTGTGACTGCACTTGTCTGCAAAATGCAAACAGTTACCAATGAGGATCTCACCAGCATGATAGATGCTAAGATATCTCTTGTGATGTTTGCTGCAAGCATCAGAGAAACCGAGTCAGGAAAGTTGTGAACATCTGCTTCTCTGCTTCTAGCAATAATAAAAAGAAGAATAGCTACAGGGAAGTGGCAATTCAACCTGTTAAGTGTCATCAGAGACGCAGATGACAGCTACTCGTAGTGGGAAAAAGAGGACTGCCATGGAATACCAAGTGTGCCCTACACCACCAGATAAGGCTCTCCATAAAAAGTGGAAAAAAAAAAAAAAAAAAAAACCATTCATTCTGGCACTGACTCTGCTTCAACAAACTGTTAGCTAACTCACATTACGATTTGGGGAGAACTTTTGAATTTTTAATTGTTAGACTGCTCTGCAAACTTCCTTCAATCCTTTTGCTATTCCAGACACACATACTTGAGATAAAGTATATGTGTATACACTTACAATTTATTATTGTGATAATATTTTTATTACTCACAATACTTGAAATAAATCCACTGACTTTTTGGGTTTGTGAAAGGGGAAGACTGAGAACTTAAATTCCAAAATTTCTATTAGTTCACRTGAGAATTTTTGCACACTCCAAACTTTCATCAAGGAATCTGTTGGAAAAGCTGACACCTTAACTCTGAGCTCACCCAAAAAAGTACATTTCCTCTTGTGACTCAAATCTGGTTTCCAAATATAATGAGGATCAGACAAACAACAGATAATTTGAGAAAACTGAAGAAAATAATCATTGGGGGGGGAAAAAAAAGAATATTCAGCTCTTTTTTTGATTGATACACTTTGTTTAACCCAACAAGCAACACTTTGACTTGTTCCTTGGTTCTGGAACCCCACCTTGAACACAGAGGGACAAGGTTCACTCTATAAAAAGGACCCTGGTCTCTGCTGGGACTCTTCTCTGGTCATGCAAACATACACACAAAACAGTTGTGTGCCCCAGTTTTCTTAGACAGACAAACCACAACGGGCTTCAGGAAGGAAAAGTAATTTTTTTAATGACCTCATTTAATAGATAGATGTTTCTCAAGAACCTTATTAAAAATAGAAACAGACGCAGTTCAAAGAGGCCATCTGTAAAACAAATACAACAGGTCATATCCTTCAAATGTCATAAAATAGACGCAAATTCAGTACAGCTATCCCGAACTTAAACATGCCATAGGACGCAGTCCTGCCTGCCTCCTAAGCGTGCTACACAAACTCCCTGCTGCTTTCCCTGTAACTACAAAATATGAGGCCAGGTGGAATCTGGGTCTTGTGTACTTGCCTAGAAGGGAGAACAGTCCCTGTAAACCTGCCTAGCGAGGGACAGCTGCTGGGTTGGGATCATCTAGCTGTCACCTGGAGGTAAATCTGTTAGTATCTGAAACACTAAACTTCTCCTGTTCGCTGGGAGGATAGAAGAGCTTCCCGTTCACTACATGAGCATATAACCCAAAATGATTTGTGTTCTGTCCGTCCTTGTGGCAGGTCTGGCCACTCACTGTTCGGTCTTAAGTTATAGGTAGCATGTGAGTAGCTCAGGCAAGGCTGCTCTCCAGGGCTCCATCTCACAAGCATCAGGGACGCTGTGCTGGAGATCTCTGGGGAGCGAGCTGCTCARCAGAGACCTGGGAGGCCTGACAGCAGACTTCGCCAGTCTTGGCAAAGGAAGTACAGGATGAGGCAAAGGAAGTACTTATAATTTTAATATTTATACCTATAAATAGTAACTCCTCTTCACTGGAGGAAGTGGTTAAAAGTCACCACTGCACCTGCGTTAAAGGGCAGTCACATTCCACACTTGCTCTCACAGAGCAAGAAACTCTCTCCCGCTGGACAGAAGGAGTTCAAGTCACTCTGGAAGCGCAGTTCACTGCTCCCTAAGTAACACGCCAATGTAGCAGTCAAGTGAAGAGAACACAAGCCCTCCTYGGAAAGTCTCTTCATTTCTAAATAGAGACCAATTTCTGGTCCTTGCTCTGCCACAGGGTTGGTAAAATCTGCCCTTACTTTGTAAAATCTGCCCTTGCCCTTACAGGAAAGTTGCAGAAAGTTGCACAGTTGCACAGAAAGTCACCTGTGCAAATGCAATTAGCTGTCACTAGCAGGGTCCTTTAACCTCCCCCAAGCCGATCACAGAATCTGCAGACAGACAAAAGTGGAAAACAGATACAGCTAAATCCTTCCTGATCCTATTCACTGTGATGCAGCCAACCTCTGAAAAATGGGACAACGCAGATATGTTCTTTTCTAAAGAGGAAGATCTGACTTGCAAGAGAGGGAACAGTTATCTACTAGTTTTATCTTGGCTTTATCCGATCTTGTCAGAGCCATGAGGACGATTTAGGGAGAAAAAAGTATCAGCAAACTTGAAGGACAGAAGTGAAGTCAAGTACTGCAGGGCGAGTGGGAGGGGAGAASTTTCTCTCATCCCTCTGTGCGTGACCTATGTAAGTATTCTCCTAAGCATATGAAGAAATAGGCTACATGTATTTTCATGTGGATGAATGATTACTGCAGAGCACCAGACCTGCCTTAAGCTCTAGCACAAACAATGAAACAGAGCTCTAGCACAAACAATGGAAAATATAGTGGTCATCATTAAAAACTGAACATTTGCCACATAGCAATTACCACACTGTGGTGTATAAAAAGACCACAGATACTTCCTGAACATAAATGGAAAACATGGTGTCTCAGATACCAACAGGCTGGTAACTGTTAGCAAATGTTGATTTTTCTATGGAATCCCAAGCTGAATATAAGCCTTTTTTGAGATCCAGCTATTGCTATTTTCCAACCCTCAACAGACTGCATTTCACTGGTGCATGAAATGATCCTTCTGCCATGTATAATAACTTGTGCAGCCCTTTGATTCTGCACAGAGCTGGTCAATGTGTGTGTGCATCACTGCCCTCCAACGAGTGGAATCAGAACTGTTCTTAATCCCACACAGCCCTGTGCTTGGGAAGTTCTCCTGCTACAGGATGCTTTGCTCTTGAGGATGGCAGAGTTGTGCTCTCTCCCATCTGTTCCAGCAGTTTCCAAGCAGTTGCTGGGTGAAACAACTAGAGCTGTTTGGAAAATATGGGCTGGAAAGTTTTTTGATGAAAAACGGAAATTGTTTCCCAATGAAATCTAGGCAACAAAATATTCTATTTCCTTGTTAACTACAGAGGTGGTTGGAAATTTTCACTTAAAAATATTTCCAATGGAAATCAGATTTTCCTTATTCCTACCCATCCTGCCTACCTTCCTCTTACCAGAAAAAGCTACATAAGAGAAGAACAAATACTATTTTTCGCTAAGGCCTTCTGAAGATTAAAAAGTATTTTAGTGGCTGTAGATTAAATGCAATACTTAAGGGCACATCTAATACCCCATGGCTTGTGGGGTTTTTTTTCCAACTCTTTTCAGTCCGATTGGAAGGTAATGCTGTGTGAGTCACTGAGAAAAGATTACATTACTTCCAGCTGCAACCTTCAAAATCCACTTCTAGTTATATACAAGCTTCTTCAAAGTTTTGCCCACACTGGCAGTACATTGGTTTCACGTCTCTGATGAATTTGTATTAAACGTACTCATTCATCATCAATGAAACCAGAATCCTCAGCAGTCTTTTAGATAAAGATTTCCAAAACCACCCCACTAGCTTCTAAGCATTCTTCTGAAACACAAGCTGTTAGAAATTCTAACAGCTTTGGATTTATGTGCTCATATTTCYTTTTCCAAATGCATTTTATGTCTCACCTTTCCAACAAGCAAAAGGGTCAGACTCTATGAGCTCTCTCTCAACATCCTAGCGAGCCATGTTAATATGAATCATGTTCTAGTAGTAAATGTACAGATAGGCTTGTAACTAGATTTTTGTATGTCAGAAGTCAGCACAAGCTCAGTCTATGCTCTTGCAAGGAGGCAGAACAAGGAAAAGGTCTATACTTACTCAAAGGATATGAGAGGTGCCAAGAGCAATATAATAAGAATAGAGCCTATTATTCCACATATGGTCTTACTTATCTCTTATCCATATAAGAATTCCACGTCTTTCCCAAACAGCAAATAAGAGAGGGAGAACACTCAAGGAACTGAAGATTTCACTCTGGTTAAACAAGTCTATGTGGAAAAAGGAAATAAGAACTGACCTAACATTGTAAAAMCTTATGAAACAGAATTTAAATTTGAAACTTTCCTAATCCCTTTTCTTACTGTTTCAGTTCCACCAATCCCTACCTGCTCTGAATATAAATAATGACATCCTCTCTGCAGCCTTTTTGACCCATGTGGGAAATACCAAAGTATAATGAAGTCCTGCTTATAAAAATAATTGTTTAAGTTTCTTTTCGGGAAAAAARAAAAATGTACAGATTATCACTCATTTTCAATTCTGTGGGATCAGAATCCTGTATTATACATTATACAAATATGCCAAAATGAATTTAAGGGGGAAAATTTATCTCAAAGAATTCTGCAAAAATCTTGATGCTGGTTATTCTCGTACCAAAACCTCAATCCTTCAAACTCTGACCTGTCACCAAACTTTCATGAACTTACACAGTACTGCCCACCCAGACTCATGCTGTCGGTGTGTTGGCTTTAACCTTTAAAGAAATGAGAAGTAACTGAAGGAAATCCTGAGCCAGCGTGTGCATTGTGCAACCAAAACCTAATATCATCTGTCTTCCTTTAACATAGGTCTGTATTCCTTTAACATAGGTCATAGGTCTGGTTCTTCAGAGAAGGACTTGATAAGAAACTTACTGCACATCTCCATGAGGTTTTGGACACGTCACCACACAACTAGTTGCACGGAGTTCACAAGCACCCAATGAATGGCAAGTTACCACACAAAACAAGGCCGGTGCCTTCAGCTCTGCATGATCTGGACAAGTCATTCCTCCCTTTGAAGTACTGAAGTATGAAATACTATTTTTGTCTTATTTTACTAACTTGCTTTCTCATTTCTCTTTAATGGAGAAAGCTTGTTTAGTTTCTGTGGTCACTTGGCACTATCATTCTGTCTAATACTAATTAATACTTAATACCTGAAGTACTTAACATTTTAATGGAAACATATCTTTTCATGACTGTGACTTTCAAACACATTTAAGACTCCAGAATGCATTTTATTTCTCTTAAGTAATGCATGAGAAAGTAAAAAGCTTATTCATTTAAAAAACAACTGGAAATGATGAATGTTCACAGCCTACTACTGAAGAAAGCCATTTCTAAATGTCCTGCTGTGACCCATTCCTCTTTAATGGAAGAAGTGGCTTTTGGCTAGGTGCCTAATGCAAACATATTTCTGCACTGAATAAACAAATGGGAAGTCAGATGCTTCCAGATCTCCAATTCTTTTGATACTTTAAATTATAATCCTCAAGGAATAAATGAGCGAGCATAGTACAAGAAACACTGGCTGCTCTGATCTTTGGAGCTCCAGCTAGCAGCAACTTCTTGCAACCTCAGTCATGCTTGTGAGTTTGTGAATCCTTGGAATTCCCACTCATTGCAATACCTCATCGATCTACAGACTATAGCAATAGAAACTTCCCTTAATTTCATTACCACCTCTTTTTATAAGAAAAAAAAAGAAAAAAAAAAGGACAAAACTAGCAGCTAAAATCTTTAAAAATACATATACTTAAGTTTACTTAACAAGCTTTTTCACACGCTAGGCATAATGCTGCAGTTAAGCAAAACAGCTCCAGTTTAGACTATGGAGCAGATACAGCTTATAGGCCACACCACCCAGAAGCTGAGTTAACCACWGTGTCCGATCTAGGCCTTTTCCCTGAAGGAAGTATGTCCAAGGGCAGTGAAAAGACCAAACGCTCTGGGACATTTCAAGAGTCCAGACTGCTCATCTGGATCAAGAGGTTTGGATAATTTGAACAAAGACAGAATAATGCTATGGATTATATTTTGGCTTCACAGAAGTCAACTGTCCACAACTGCAGAGGACATAGGATTTCACTTTGAACTATGAGGTAAGCTAATGAGTGAAGACTGTACTTCCATCTCTTCCTGGTGACTTGTTTTGTCACCCTTTCACAAGTTTCCTAATGTCTCTACTTCTTCATTTATAATTGGAGATGACAGCTTTTTAAAGTGCTTTTTATTCCAAGGATGGAAAAAGACCTATTATTGTAATTGATTCTAAGTCTCATAGCCCTTTCCCAAAAGCCTAGCAAAAAATCTAACTTGAAACTCAGATAAATTTGAATCTGATATTTCATCAATGAATTGGTTTGGCTAGTGATTTTCTTCTGTAAAACAGAAACTGCCCAAAAAGTGAGTTTCAGACATTATGAATAGAGTTGGTAATCCTTTCAAGATTCTTTCAGCACTTTGAAAAAATCTATTCTGAAAATGCTGATGTTAAAGTCTCCCTTATTGCTAACAATATTGCTTATATGAAACAATGGTAACCATTCCATGTTATTGGCTTCCTCAGGGTTGTATTTGGTCAGAACATCTCAAAGACAGCCAAGATCAATCAGAAAAGATCACTGCTGGAGAAACTGGGGTTTCCTACCCCAGAGGAACTGGGGTAGGCCTGAAAGAGGGCGTGGGGGATTAGGAGTAGCAGGAAGCCCCCCATTTTGTTGCCATTTCACATGGCAACAAAAGCACATGTGCTAACACAGTACCAAGGTCAGGGAGCTGAATGGCTCAACACTAACGAAAGAACTGGTCCCTCCCCATGTTTTTCTTACTTTTAATCTTGATTCATTTGGCYCTTTTTTCCCCTTGCCAAAATCGACATAATTAATAAAACTGCTGGTAGCAAAAGAGATCACAGCTTGAACTTGGCTGGCTTGTTTCTACACAGCTCGGTCTTTCATGATGAAAGAAGTACAAACAAGAAGGGACATTTCTAGTGCAGTGGCCAGAAAGCTGGCAGGGCCTGACAATGAGGCATCTCAGAGCATCCCAGTCAATCTGTTGTCCCGCGTGCCAATCAATTAGGGCTACCAGATGCTGGAAAAGTTCRGTACAATATGTCAGATCCTATTGAGTTTTCGACTATGCCCCCAACACTGACCTTACCATGCTCTTCTTAAAGACAACTATAAACTTTGTCTGGCTTCATTGTTAGCAATGAAAGCCCTCGCTGACTTTGCTATAATTCCACAGAATTGTCCAGTGAGAATATAATCTGTGTTTTGAATTACAAGAGGTAGGCTGTTTATCACAGTTGCTTATTATGAAAAAAAGACCAAGACATCTGATTCTGTAAAAGAGGGCTTATTTTAAAACAAAAGTGAAGTGAGGTGCTCAGCTACAAAATCCTAGGCTGGGTTGGTGATTACACCTAGCTAGGTTGGTCATTACACCATACTCCCCATACAAACTTGCATTTTTAAGGTTGCCCTGAGCTGGCCTGAATGGTGCTGATACTCCAGCCTAACAGTAATGCCAGATCACAAACACACATCAGCAGGCAGAACTAAGGCCTGTCAACCAGTTCTCCTCTCCGGAAGACAAGTATTTTGTCTAGATGAAACATTTCTTGGTTGCCTCCACCTTCCTGTCTTGTGTATGACAACCAAACACAGTCTTGGTTATTCGAGACATTTGAGGCACCTGAAATGTTCTGCTAAACACTGGCTTAAGAAACAGGACATGCTTAGCCTCTGCTCTAAGGTGGATCACAATGCACCTTTATATACAGCACCCTGTTATTCATCTGCCCTCTCCTCTTCTTGCTTGCAGGCTCTGGGCAGTCTCCCTGTTATCTCAGCTTTTTATTCTAAGTGGCGTTTAAGTGGCTCTAGAACTCAGAAGCTTTGGATAATTGAGTTTGGGGTACTGTTACCTTTTTTTTTCTTTCCTTTAAAGGCACAGGAAGTTTCAAACACTTGCCTTTACAGACAGCGTCTACAAAGCCAGAAACAGGGTCAGTTCACAGCAGAGGATATAAAAATACTCTATCTTTTGCAAAAAAAAAAAAAAAAAAAAAAAAAAAGAATTATTCTCACTAGAAAAGCAGGTATAATCCAGGAAGTCCAGGTTTCAGAGTATTTATTTAATGTTTCCCTGCAAACTGTTCTTGCCAACGTGCTCCTAAGTTCTGACTGCCCCACAACATTCGGGCTATTTCTAGGGCCAAAGAGATGGCAGGACTACAGCTTCCCAGAATGGACAGGGTTAGTGCTRGTTAGATTTGTTCCAGTCAGACCTAACAAGTCTTAAGACAGTAAGGCAGGATCCTGTTCCCTGCAGCGACGCTGCTCACAAGGAGGCACAKGAAAGCCTCCCAGAGACGAGACAGGCCGCCCTCACATGCCAGCAAACACTGTGGTTCTCAAAAGAGAACAGCAAACCTCCTCCCAAGGCCAGTCACTAGAGATACAGAAGGAGCCTGTCCCCACAAGCCACTGTGCTGGTCTACAGCAGCAGCAGCTCCAGCTCTGCATCCCTGACTTAGCAAAGGATACAGGTTCCCTGAGTAAAGCTGACCAAGACACGGGCCCCAGGCTAGGAGGACCACAGCCCTTGGGGAAAGGGGTGCTGTGCTACAATCATCTCCCACAAGTGGCTTTGTGGAAGTTTTGTTGACTGCTGGCAGTGGTTGTTTTGAATCTTTGGGTTCACTGAAGAAAGAGGATCTCAGATAAATGACTCATCCATAGAGGAGGTATCATGTGAAGACAACCTGGGGGAGCAGACACAGCAGGCACAAGGGCAGGACAATATTACCGCATAGACCCCGTGATGCCAACATGCTTTCTGCTCTTAGTAAGAGCYGAACGCAGTTGCTCAGGTGCAGTAACAGTAGCAAGAATGAGAAAACTCTACATAGCTTTGATCTGAAACAGCTTCTTGCTTTAGAGAGATTTCTGCAATATCTGCTTTGCCAATATGCATGAATGGAGCCTCAGTTTCCCTCAGTATCTCATTACTCTCCCTCAGTGTGCTTTCATGCAGAGATAGGGCAGTCCCTGCAGAAGTAGGCTTTAGTAATAGAGAGAAAAAAAAAAAAAAAAAAAAGACACATTTTCATGGCAAGTTTTAGATGTTTCCAGAAACAACTATAATGTTAGAGCAAAGAAGAACACTAAGCATGACACCAATGCAGAGCTGCTTCTGTTCTGCTGTTCCTGATTAACTGTATTCTTCACTGGCATACAGCCACGCGTCTGCAGCCCAAGGCTTGTTCTTTAACCCGCAGGATTGCTGCCATTTTCCACTCTGCCAACCAAATGGGCACTGTATGAACTCTGCTTCAGCAAGTGAACTCAGCAAGCTCCTTTATTCGTCTCTGACCCTGTTCAAATGGTTGTTAAAACATCCCACCACTACCCTACCCTGTGAGAATTTCATGCCTTGGTTTCTTATGACTCCGGCAGCTTTTTCTTCTCCATGAAACAAAAGCAAGAGACTTTCATTCTGCAACCCTACTACTCTGCTACTATTGAAGATCTTCACCATTTGATCACTTACTTTATTCACACTCAAAAGAGCCCACTCTAGAGCCACTGACGTGGGGACAGTCCACTCCTCCTGTGGTACCTCTGCAAAGATCAGGGCCTGCCTAACAGAAGGGTATGRTATCGTGCTGGCTGCTCTTTTTAAGGCAAATAGAAATACAGTCTGCCCCTCTAGATGCTGTTTTCAAAATCTTGAAGCTGTCTGGAATCAAAAAATGTGTTAACATCAGGAATGCATTAATACCATACCCATATTTACAATTACATATTTTTTAAAAATTACACAAACCTACCTTACAGGACAGGCCACAAGGCAAAGTCAGCACCTTGTAGAAACAAGCTCAGTAGCTTCTCAACAAACAAGGTATAGAGCCACAAGTCAAGATTTGTCTCCATTCACCCTCTGCTTAACCTTCTAGCARTCAGCAAAGTCTTCTACACCTTGGCTTAATCATCAGTAAATTGAAGATCATTAGCACAGGCTTCACAAGGAGGGAGGCACATCTGCAAAGCTCAAATAAAACAGTATTACTGAGAGCAAAGTACTCATTACAGCTGAGAAACACAAATAAATGTTCATGAGAAGCAGGAGCGAAATCCTCTGATTTACAACTGAGAAGTAATTTCAAAATGATTTGATTCAGCTGATTTAAGCTCCGTTTCTTGTTTAATTCACCTGAGTCTTTTAAGCAGAAGGCTTTGGTTTTTTTAATTCTCTTATCATCTGTGTTGGGGAATCAGACTCAATTTATCTCAACTCAGAGTATTAAAAAATATCCTGTTAAAGGACAAAAARCTGGAATGAAAATACATTGTTTCACTTCAATGAAAGAGAACAAAGTCACTTAATCATTTTATAAAATCACACTATTTATTCAAAGCTACTCTTGCTGTGCTTTCTTTTTTTTTTTTTTTCCAGAAGTAAGGCTCTCTTTGCAAGCGCTGTCACCAAACTCACCTCGCTTTCCAGCAGAGTGCCTTGCATTACAGGAGGTATCCTGAGGCCAAAGGAAATGCAGGGTGCAGCATGACCCGGTGCAGCTCTGCTCATGGGGCTGTGCACTGCTGCTCACAGGAACTGTCTTTGCTGACACAGGAATGACAGGTTGTGTGAGGTGTCTGCTCTGCACTTACCTCTACAACCTTTCCCATCCTCCAATGCATGGCAGAGCTGCTTCTGCCACACCAGCCCAGCTGAGCCACTGTCAGCTTAGGGAAGTTTGAACAGCTTTTAGGTGACCTGTTACAGACAGCGTCCTGGCACAGGACTATGGGCAAAACCTTCCTCAACKATATACTACTGCTGGTCTTGTTGCTTTGACCTCTTTGGTGATCAGCAGCTCAGGTCAGCATGGAGCTCTGAAGGAAGGGACRCGACATACAATCTTCTTCTACTCTGCTTCGCTTCTTCTTCTACCTCTCCACTCACACCTCCAAGCTTTCTCCCCAGTTTTATGTTCTCTCCTCTAGAAATATGACAGTTTTAACTGTCCAGAGAAGAGTAACAAGTTTTACCAGAGTGCATAAACTTTTCTTAGCTTCCGGCTMCCAGTGGTTGAGGTTCCCAGTGGCTTAGCCAGAAACAGTGCCTGGACGATGCTTTGCAATTGCCACTGATGGAGCTGCAGTCCACAACTTTSTCTAGTGAGCCACTAAATTAATTATCACAAGATTCTAATGAGGTAGAGAGAAAAGGTGCAATGAGTCTTGTCACTCTGAGAGGAAACCTGGAGGGAAAGAACGTGTGACTCGTGCAGAACCACAGAAAGAACTAGGGTCAAAGGTGATAAAAGAACTCCAAGGTCCTGTGCACTGACTATGCTCATTTAAAGATAATTCACATTTAACAGTAAAAAAAGAATCCAGAGATGCAGATAGAAGAAGAGAGAACTCTGTACAAGCTACTAACCAAAGCAGTGACAATATCAGGAATCTCTCCTAAGACTTCAATGCAGTCCTTTAGCCTTCGTATTTAGAGGTAACTCCAGAAGTTTAGAGGTAACGTTAAACTGTTAGTGGGATGCAGAATGTCTGTTTCCCAATATTTTCTTTTTAATGTTTGCTGTTTGTATCATACAAGAAGGAAAACATTAAACACTTCATGTGAAATCCTCCACCACATGCTCTGCTGTAACTGCATGGAAGTTGATAATGCCTTAGAAGACAAAAGTCCTCGGAGACCAAGACAGAGAGCACAGATCAACGCCTCAGTGCTTCAGAAATAGTGACTATCTATCAGAACCCATCTGAGCTGGACTTGTTATGCCAAAATGGTGTGAAAGAGTTTTAGCAGTGCCTCTTCAAAGGTCTGGAGCCAAGGAACTGTGGAAATAAATGGAACAGGTCTAAAAACACTGAACATCTAGAATTATTACAAGCTATTGCAGCTGGCACAAATGTGTTACTGAAGACACTGAAACACTCAAAAAAAGAAAAGGTGGGAAAGGTGTTGAAAATCACAGCAGTTAAAAGATATGGGGGGAGGGAAAGAGAGAAAGGCAAATGTCCAGAGCTTGAAGCTGTCCAATATTCATCTTGGAAACAAGTGCAGCCCATTAACTGTGAATCTGTGTGATGTCCAAAGCCTTCCTCCATTCAGCTGCTAAATAGAGAGCACCCACTAAACTAGTCTAAGCCCACTCCAGGCRCAAGGGAGTTTACATGTAACTGAGCCCTCCTGCCACCTGCTCGCCGGGACGTATCATCTGCTCGGGGAGAACAGCGGCCACTCCTCCTGAARCTGCCTACAATTTATATCAACAACCTTTTGTCTCTCCTTGGTGGCAGTCTTCAGGGACACGTACTGACTAATGTAAGCAGCCTCCAGAGGCTAACCACGGCTCCTGCTCTGCCTGCGTGACCCAACCCCTGCTTTGTAAAGGGAGTCCATGGCGGGTGCAGCTCTAGCACCTCCCGACATCACCCTCAAGAGCAACCCCTCTTTGTGTCCCTCCTTCTAGGGGTTCAATCATCATTACGTACACAGATCAAGAGATGAAGCCTTGAAGAAAAGGCATCAAAGCACTAGAAAATGATCATCTTCCTCCATGCTCACCCCCCAAGGTTGCACCCCTGAAGTACAGGCCTGCCTAAGTCTGGTATTTGCGGTATCCAGACTAGTTGTCACAGCACTGACTGTGAGAGAGACTTGCAAGAATTAGGCCTAGGACCTTGTCCATTAAGAGCAAGTTATTGAAGCTGGGGTATTTTCAAGTATTTGCCCAGAAACGTGAGATTATCTAACATTTAGCATGGAAAGAAACAATGAATTTACATGTTCAACAAGCATGAAAATTTGCCTGAAATAGTAACTTGCTCATGCACAGGTAGAAACAACTTTAGAAAAAACAACTTTACTGTTGCTGCAGTAAAGCCTGCAAAATGTTAACCAGCTGGCCAAAGGCCAAGGAAGCTGAGACTTCTGCATTACASAGAGATGTGTTTAAGCTTTCCACCCATAGAGAAAGTTCAACGCTTTATGAAACTGGAGAGAAAACCATCTTTTTCTCCTTTCCAGCTATAAAACATAAGACTATCAGACCAAATGTGCACTGCCTCTTCCGACAGGCAGGTAGGCAGAATCTTATTGTCACTAGACCCCGTGATTATCATGCTCAATACTAATATAGAGAGCCTTTACTGAGCATATTTCCTCAGCATTTTTCATTTACTGCTAAGGAAAAACAAACTAATTATGTTGCTCCTAATTTGTTGCTTTTTCTCCTGATTTCCTGATCAACCCCCCTAGCCAGCTGCCATGCAGTTTTCTTGTTATAAAATGGTATTATGCAAGCACAGCAAAACCATGCTTTAGACACAAAGGAATACAATTCTAAGCAAAAATCCAGATTTTAGGCAGATGCATTAGGCGACCCCAGAGATTCATTTCATTGTTATTTAATCATTATATTGCAGTAGCAGCCAAAATCCCCATGAAAGAACCCCACTCATACTAGACACTGTATAAACAGCAAGCAAAAAAAGAATTTGTCTCTCTCAAGATTTTGCAATTTAATATCAAAAGTAGGTGTCACATATAAATAAGGAGGGAGAAAGTAACTTCAGCATAGAATCTCTAGCTGTGTTTAAARTGATTTTAAAAGTGTGGGACACAAATAAACAAACCAGTCCACCTCCAAAGTCCCTCTTAGTGATTTGCGCCAGGCTGCAGGGCCCTGTCAGGCTGCAACAGCAGGACTGCAGCTGGATCCCTTCCTGCCCCGGGACAGGCCGATTCACATGGCAGCCCAGGGTGAYGTGTTCACAAACCTGCCCACACAGATGAAGGGAGGAAGGCTTGGGCACCCACTCGGACCTGGAAAAATGTACCAGAGAAACCAGTCTGAAACATAGGGCAGGGTGAGGGAGGCAGATACCRGAGGGAAGAGTGTCCCAGTGGCCCACAAAGGAGACAGGGGAGGCCCTGTGAATGCCCAAAAAAAGGGAAAGGAAAAGCAAACAAGGGACAGCCCAAGTTCCATGAAGAAATCTGGCACGACAGTCTTCACCTTCCTTTGMGGAGGTGATTACCAAGGCTATCTCTACTGAAACCCATAGGTAAATATGTAAGAAATCAAGAAAAGACTCTATGCTTTGCTATTTCTATCTTTAATGCCTACAAGCCACAGGCCATGCCCTTGCAACATATATATAAAATTTGCATGAAAAGTGCTAGAAAAAAAATCTCAATGATTCAGTGGTCATATAAATCAACATTTGTCTCTTGAGTTGRAAGTCTGAAAGTCAAAAACATACACATCAGCCTGAAGACCACTAAGAACAAATACGTGTTCTTGTCTAACTCAGTTAAGATTAACACTGTAAAGGCAATAAATTATCCAGGAATAATGTGAATGACTTGCATTCAAAAGTGCACCTTGCTAGGGGATTCAATAATGTGTGAGACTTTTCCTTGCCAACTGCAGTTGCTGTGATCACACACGGACTATTCATAATGTTCTGTGGCACCTCCTATTAGTTTGGGTCCAAGGCCTCTTATTTCTTTTTTTTTTTTTTATTTATCTCACTTTGCATTATTTAAGCTTTGCAAATTTTGAAATTCAGTTACTGGGTGATAAACATTCTCCCTCGCTTTCCTCTTGCCCTTTCTCTGGCACACTTTTCCACAGGGACCTCAAGGACATATTTGCCTGACTAAAAGCAGATGAGTGAAAAATGAGCAGAATCTTCAGGAAATGACCCATCCAAATAAGCTATTTCCTTACATCATCTCTGTTTCTTTCCTTTAGGTAAAATTGCACCTTAGATTATTTGTTCTTTTTGCTAAGGGGAAAAAATGTTAAGGGGAATATATATATTGTTCATTTTCATGCTGAATATAAATGCCTTAAAAGGTAAACCCAATAACTTAATATGAAACAATATAGCCGATACAGAGGATCCAAGGGAGACGCCGAAAAAAGAAACGGGGAAATTGCCCAGCCATTGTGGTAGGAATAATGTACAAGATTTAGATTAAAGTGTAATTTATTGTCTTAGTCATATGGGTAACAGGATGCTAAATTGGTTCCTGGGATGAGAAAGCAGCTGCCACAAGCACCGTGCTCTCTACATGCAAATGAAGCAGCCTGGGCTGAAATCCCTCTTGCTGCTCAGACAGCATTTGATGCTTGAGTTTTGGAGGGCAATTTTTTGTCACCCATTTAGAAATGCTCTTGTAACCTGCACTCTCCATGCAGGGTGGGCATAAGCCTCTGCCACTGCTCGCAGCACACAGCCTGTGAATGAGAACATGATGGCCAGTCTACAAAGCCCTTGCCAGGTCCAACCCGATCTCTGTAAGAAACCCCAGAGCATCACCCCTCTGTCCGCGTGGGACACAACAAGACAGGCCAGGTAGTGTTTACACCCGCTTTGCACTGAAGATGCACTGCTAGAGAAACGTGACCCTCTCATTCTAATGGGCAATTTGTTTGTTTCTGTTTTCTGAAAAGCCTCTGAGAGACTTTTTGTGTGTACACATTCTTCTGGGCTTCTGTTATAGAGATCAAAGGCCAGAGGAATGCACCTTGCCCTAGCAGTGGAAGATGCTCATGGGAGCTTGCCCAAAATTCCAGCTCACTTCCTGGAAAAAAAAATGGAAGAAACTATTCCCAGCGCAGCATTCATCTGACACATGACGCCAGGGAAGCAGCCCTGGGCACYGCCCTGCTCCGAGCAGACTGATGCTCAGCCACAGGCCCAGGGCAGCTACAGGTTACAACCAGATCCTGTTGGCTGCTCCGTGCAAACCCGGCCCACCAAGGGGAACACCCTTGCAGGAAGGGCGCCTCGCGACAAGGCCATCCCGGGCAGCCAGGTCCGCCCCTGCGAGGGCGGGCAGGCTCAGCCGCAGAGGGCACAAGGCCTCAGCCCAGATGCCGCCATGTGAACACTCCCGGGGCAGATTGGGGGGTAGCGGGCTGGGACCTACACAGAAGCTCTTAATATTTTTCCTCTGCCTCGCAGGGTCCCCTCTGCCRTGGAATAAGCTGCAGAGCATGGGAAATGCACCAGGGATTACATCCAGAGAATCTCACAGCTTCAAAATTCCTCTGATTTTTAAGTATTAAATCTCCCAACAACTACATTGTTTTTTTTTAGCAGTAGCAGCAGCAAATACAGCAAGGAAGAAAAAAAAACCCTCATTTTCTTTAAAAGCACAGACCTTAAGCAGTGCTCATTTCAGAGTGATGCTGTTAYCTTTTATACGTTTGCTTTTCTTCGTTCCTTCTGTGCTGTTTTATTACCTCCTTCTATCAGCCATATCCAATGGCTTTTTAAACTCTGCCTCCAGCCACAAGGAATGTAAGCAAGTATAGCTGATGTAAAATGACATCCATGCCTCCATTCACTGCGCACTGCATGTCTGCTGAGTACTTGCAGGGAAATTCTTTTCCTTTTTTTTTTCCCCCAGTACAAATCCCAAGGCAGCTGAGGTTACACAACCAGCTTCATACTTAGTTTAAAATATGTCTCAATTTATAAGCTATCTGCAGCGCTCATCATCAAATGAGAGGGCCACAAACAAGAAAATTCACAACACAAGTGAAATAATCAGGGCTCAAATGAGCACTCCAGTTTGAGGCAAGATCCTGGGTTGATCAAAATGCTCGCTAAGWGGTTCCATATAAATGAACGAGACAATCACACCACAAACCAACTATTTAGGCCAAATGGCCCAGTTTCTAAAGTTAATGAAATGTTTTCTGGCTCAGGAAGTCCTGACCTGCAAATCTTTAGTGGGTAGTGGAAGCATCGTTTGGCTCTTGCCCTGTTCTTCTCTCTTCCTCAGGCATCTGCTTTGGCCCCTGTCAGAGAGGAGCTAGGGGGGCTCCTGGCCTGAGCCTAGACCATGTTACTGAGCTCCTGGGCACAGCACGAAGGGCCGACAGGTASGGGCCAGAATGAACCACGGAAAGCCAAAGCTAGGGGCCAGCTCAGTTAAACACCCTCTCCTTCCCTCACAGAATCCTTTTACCACAAATTACTTCATTTATTTATGT
This sequence comes from Nothoprocta perdicaria, assembly GCF_003342845.1. NCBI lineage: Eukaryota > Metazoa > Chordata > Aves > Tinamiformes > Tinamidae > Nothoprocta > Nothoprocta perdicaria. The sequence goes on from NW_020454461.1 coordinate 993,218, forward strand.
TCCCATCCATGCAGGAAGGAATATGTTGATATGATGGGAAGACTTGTTACTGAAAAAGTAGGAAAAAAAAAAAAAAAAAGTGGATGCGTAAATGCATTACAGAATATGAGCATGAATGATACCACTGAAAAGAAATGCTGGACTCATGGAAATCAGAACTTCCATCTCTGAGAACATATAAAAATGAACACATTTCTATCCCCTGATGACAATCACAGAGCAATTGCTATTATTTGTTTGTACAGTGAAGACTAGGCAACTTACGTCTCTCAAGATTTCCACCAAAACATGTTGATTTCCTTTGGGATTTATATTTGCAGTTTTTCTGATCACATTTCAAGGCATATTATGTGCTTTAAAAACGCAGTCTAATTTCTTCATTTTTGTGAGGCCCCACAAGGATTCCTACATTTATCAGAAGTAGAGATGGAAAGATTTATCTTACCATCTGAAGAGCCCCCASCAGGACAGGATGACTTAGTAAAGCATATTTCCAAGGCCGTGTGTTGCGTAGTTTGAAGTGGCATGCCTTGTTTGCAGGGAAAACATCTTAATTTAAGAGGTTTCACTTTTATAGACCAACCTCAACATGAGTGGGCAGCAATAGTGGTGATTTATTTTTTTTTTTAATTCTGTGTTTTYCAAAAACTTCTGCCACTTTCCATGATTCTGAAAAAAAATGCAGAATTGCTGAAAAGCCCCATGTTTCTGCATTAAGCCACAGGGGTTAAACTGSAGAGACTTAAGCTCAGTGATACCTTGTTTTTATAATAATTCCTATTGACCTCCCTAGGTTTATCTGTAGAGTAAAACCATCAGGCTTTGTCCCTCAGAGCTTTCRGGCTAGGGGAATAAATTAGAGCAAYAAATAAATAAAAAAATAAAAATAAAAAAATTAGAGCACTGAAGCAAAATCTGTTGTTACCCTTTTTTCCCTTAGCATAAGGTCCTTTTTAATTGCTATTATTTTCTTTCAAATTTCCTGTAACTGATTAAAAATATTTCTCTTTGCTCTTCTGTTCTTTTCTTCTTTATTATTATTATGCTTGCAGATAAAATCCTTTCCACGGCAGGAAGAAGAGCAACAATTTGCCAACTCAAGCTGCATTTACCATCTGGTAGCCAAGACCTTAGCAGACTGCCTGCTCCATCAGTGCAACAATTCTGTATTGTTTTAATGACCCCACGCTCAGATCTGAAGATCAGCAAGTTGGACTCAGCTGACAGATTTGGACATTCACCTCCTGCAGTAATCAGCAATTCCTCAGCTGTTGTCACCAATTACCACACCATTGATCACAGACTGGCAGCAAACAAAGAATACGATTTCAGAAAACCAGCTTTCTCTCCTCTTTTTGTTTTTGTCTTTTTTTGTAGCTTCCGTAATTGGGTTTAAATGGCTGCAGTGCCAGATGGATATAAGCTGCGCTGAGTAAGATGACATAGTTCCATTTCCCTAGAGAGGGCAGGGAGAGGAGGGAAGTTCTCTACTCACATGACTAAAGCAAAAATTTCCAAAGGAACTGGCAATTCGGAGAGCTGTGTTAGGCACCTTAAAGGAAACGTATTATCCAAAGGAAGATGTTTCAACATATCGCAATAAATGACAGTGCTATTTAGGAAACTGTGCTCATCAGTGATTGCCTCAAACATTAGACCTCCAGGGTAGTGGAGCAGCAAGTGGAATGAAGCACAGATTTGCCAYGTTGCCCCCTACAGCCTGAAAAGCCTGGTATGCAAGGGAAGGAGTACAGCTGCATTCCCCCCATGAAGTGGCTGCTGGCACCTACGGGGGCACCCACATCGAGACTTAATCCTAGGAGGGCAACACTAACCCCAGAACTGAAGACAGAAACTAGTGACAGCCCAGCTAGACCCTGTACCTGGAATTCCTTGTTACCCACATCTGCCTCTACCTCCAGCGGCTACTCCTGACTGGGAACCATGTCTCTCCCTTCCTCCATCCCCAGAGTAACTCATCCCCTTTCCAATATATATTARAACAAGCAAAAAAGATAGGCTCATTTCCAGGTCCTTTTTTTCAAAGCTCCCATCACTGGTGTGTTGCTGAAGAAAGGTAGAGAGCAGAGACATCTAGACAGCACCTTGAGGATGGGGGCACCCCAGCTATTCCCAGTCAGGACATTCCCTTGCAGAACACTGTTAATAGGCACATTCACCTAGTCTACAGCTAGASTAGGTGACAACCACTTCTCAAGAATATGTGCAAGTTCTCTGTATAGGATGAATCATAAATTAACCAGCTTCACTTCGACACCTTTGCCACAAGATAAGGAGCAGAGATGACAACAGGCACACATCAGGGACACTTTTATCCAGAACTGTCATGACAATTTCTTCCATCACAAAACCTTCATTAAGACTGATAAATAAAAGCTAAAAGGGAGAAACTGCCTGAAAGTAGGAAAGGCAAATTTCAAGTCACAAACTGAATCTTGGCTCCCATCCACAAGATGACCAACTCTACAAGYATCCAGGAGAGTTTAACAGGGCTGATTATGAAGTAAGGGAGTCCACAACACGAGGGGTTTGACACACTGATAGCAATAAAGATAAGCCCTGAGTGAGATGTTTGCAGAGCTTAGCTATGAAAGTAGGTTCAGTAAACAGGTCGTAGTGCAGGGAGGTCTCTGGTTAAGAGAATCTCCAGCAACACTGACAGAAAAATAGGTGAAATCTAACAGCTTTTAAATATTGCATGGAACAAACTCTTACGTAATTCCTACTAGGTTTTTCTAAATATTATGCATTGCTGTGCCCTGTATATTTTATAATGCCATTGTTTTAATTAAAATGTGATCTAATTTATGACTTGGTGGAACTTGCAGCTTTATATAGATCCTTTACGATTCAGCCAGTGTACAACTGGTAAGAAAAGCCTGGGCCGGGCAAYGGATGGAGCTCTGCTCCCAGACCTGTGACCAGCCCCACTGACCTTAGGCAAACTCATCAATCTGCAACATGTTTTTTTCTATCTGTAAAAGAGATATAAATGCTTTCTTACTAATTCATTTCACCGAACAGATCTGGAGAACAGACAGCACTCGGACACTTCCCATTTCCAAACCTCCCGTGCAACCTCACTTTTGCCAGACTTCCTCAGTGAATCTAGCTACTTTGCATTTATACATATTTCTTCCTGCCCTTTCCTAGCTGTTCTAAAACCGATCTCCTTGGTACAGGGACATTTGGTTCATAGGCACACCTGGCAGCTGGCAGGACATTATGAACACTTCAGTAAAAAAAAAAAGTAAGAGAAGTGAAATGTTGTATAAGCTGGGTCTCTGCCCTTCTTGGCCTACTTGTTTATCATGCTTAGGCTAATTATTCATGAGTCTGAACTAAATCTAAGTACCAAACAAACAACCTCAGCTTTTAGAGATCCAAATATGGGTATTTGGATCAATTCATTTTGCATGACCTTCATCACAGAACCACCACCAAGGAGAGGAAGGCTAAAATGTGGGTATAGGTGTGAATTTTGAGTCATCTCTTGATTCCTTTAAATCATCCTGGAAACACAGAAACTGGCACATAAAGTTGTCTTGCTTTTTCTGCTGATCACTGAATGATACCAAACGAAAGCATTTGGACACCGGGCAAGAACAATATTTTGCAGATTATGCTGCTAAATGGGAGGCTATCAAAGCTTACCCATGGTATCCAAGTCAATAGCCTAATCAAAACTAATTCTTTTCCCTCAAACTCCAAATCACCATAACAGAAACCCTGTTTTTTTAACAGTGGTGTTTGGATTAACCTACCACAACAGAGASTTAAGGATGATCAAGGGATTTAATAAAGACCAGTGCTAATATTTCTAAATTAGAGCTGTAATAGAGTTGTATATAAAGTTGGTAGCACAGACCAGCTAAACCCATGTCTTCTAACTCTCAACAAGCTGTKCTAGTCATTAGCTTACCACTATAAACAAAGTACTTTCTGGCTTGCAGATGTATATGCAGCCACTTAGCAGAGAAAAGTACTCATGTAACAGTGAACTGCACAAGTAACTAACAGAGAATACACACTTCCTACATTAGCTGGTCATAAAAATGGCCTGTCTTCTCAGTAACACCCATTCAGACTTGACACRGGACAGGTCCTGGTTATGCAAGCCTTCTACGCCGCTACTGAAATATTATTTCGTATCATTCACTTCACTACATGGCCTGGAAATAATTTTCTGGAAGATTTTTCTTTTTTTTTTTTTCCCCTTTTAAAAGACGGGTAGTCCCAGAATTAGATAGTGTCAAAAGATGGTTACATAAAATGCAACATCAGTGTATGTGCTTTCAAGAAATGGCTTTCAGATCTCTTTGGGATTCATGCAGCTGTTGGTAGACACACTATGAATCTAAACAGACTGGTATTGCACCATTGCAATGTGGGATGAACAAATGAACAGTGGAACTGGAACTTTCTCTTCCTCTGCAGCACCCAAAGCAGGACATGCAAAAGACAAAGGAAAAGGGCACTACAGTGCCAGCTCAGCCTTGCATAAACCTGGCAGCCTCCTCACAGTCATTCTGATTGACATTAGCTGCTAAAGCTACTGGACTCCTAGCTGGGCATAAGGAAAATAGAGTAGATTGCAGCCCAGTCACCTGCAGCCCTTTAACTGCATACACTGAAGAAAGAAAAGTAAGGCCACGGGGTCCTGGGAATCCAGCAGAAAGGCTTGTGCATAAGATCAGGGAAAAAGGAATCCCCATATGGAGCACCCTTCAGGCAGATGAATCCCCACAGTAGTTCTGAGAGTTACATCCCTGACTCTTCAAAGTCCAGCCACTGGCACACAAAAAAAAAAAAAAAAAATCCAAAGGGGATGGCAGTCTCTATCCTTCAGATCTCTGATGGACCACAGCAGGGAAGGTAACACAAGTTCTCCTGTCTTCTCCTCAGACCATTTCACTGCACCAACTCCTGATGCTTTGAGCAGCCTCAAAATCCGGGGAAAGGCAAAGCTGGAGACTAATTATGGGAAGCCAACCTGCACACAGACAAGGGTTTTCTGTAGGACCCACCCTCTGTCCGTTTGTCCTGGTTTGCTCCAGCTAAACAACCTTCATCTCAAGGTGTTCCAAGATTTGACTAAGAGGATGGCTGGAGGACAGGCTAGGAAAACCTCCCTTTTAGTTTTAATTCCAAATCCAAAAGCTGCTTTTGCTCCCGAAGGGATATGTTACAGCATCTGCAGCACTGTCCTGCTGGGTGTCCAGGACACCCAGCTAAGCAGCCATGTGGCCGATGGCCTCCCCTCGCAGAGTGACCCGAGCCCACTTTCATTTCTAGATCAGTGCATGGCATCACCCCTTCAGAATTTACATCGCTGTTATCCACCCCATTAAACTACATTTGATCAGATTAACAACAGCCTCTGTTTGCCCGTGAATGCCAGCATTAACTGTAACACAAAAGGAGCACAGGCCTAAGCCCATTTTTTATTCAGAGCGCAAACCTGTCAGCGGAGCGGGAGTGTTGATGTCATCTTCTGACTCAGGGACAGTGCCTGTTCCTGGTGTCACCCTGCATTCCAACACTATCAGCATCCCCTCTCCAAATCTCACCTATTATTTGCTCATTGTCATTAGATTTTGCTTGGAGGAAGAAAGGAGGAACATGGTGACATCACTTGCTTATTAATAGATCGCTAGGGGAAGGATCGTGCCCAAGAAAGGCTTGGATGGGGAGGGAATGGATGTTCCATGTTCTCTCATAGGGTACTTGGGAGAATGATGTGTTAGTGAGCAACACACACTCACAACCTTTTAAGGGAAGCAGCTGTCTGCCCAGTGGCTACTTCTGAACTCATGAACTGCAATTTTCTGGCCCTCCAAGGACATGCTTAACCCCTCACGGGGAAAAAAAACATTTCTAGAGACAATCAGCAAGAAAGAGGTTCCAGTGAAATGCAAAGTCACTTGTAAATAAATAAAATATGAAGATTCCTCAGGGCTAAACCCCAGCAGTGGCTCCCACAAGGGAAGCCAGCGCCGTCAACGCGAACACGTGAGCGACAGCGGGGAGGCCGCCACGCGGCCCTGCGCGCCGCCGGCTCCAGCCTCGCGGCCCAGGCCCGCAGCTGGAGACGAGCTGCAGCCCCTGGAAAACGGCAGGCATCACAGCTCATCGCCTCATCTCCTCCCCTCCTCGGCCCGCACGCTTTCTGCTAACAGATGGACATGRTATCAAAGGCATTTGGTATCAAAATGGTTTGCTTATGAAACGGTCTGTASAGAAGTATTTAGCACTGCTCGGCATTAGGGAAGATAAGTGGATACTTCAAGTTTTGCAGTGGTTCTTCTTTTCTGAGTAGCTGTAAYGCTTGGTATCAAACTTCCACAGCAAGATCACAGCACTACAAGTTTGAAACTATTTTGTTGTGGATCAGCTGCTACATTAAGTTCAAAKGCATCTTTCCAGCAGTCTTTACTACCAGGAAGCTCCTAACAAAAAACAAACTCAAAATTAAAATAAATGGAGTTGAAGCAAATTCTTAAAAAATGTAAATGAACATTCAGAGGTTTTCCTTAGTTTATCCTAGTTGATGGGAGGAGCTCTTGAGCATGTTTGTGTTAGCCAAAAAGAGAGAAAATTAATATGAAGAAATGTGCTCGTATTTTTAAGGCATATTCTTAACATATCTTCTCATATATTATTCCAATTTTTCTCATTTCCAAGACCARTCAAGATGGAATCTCTTCTCCGTGGCGACACTGCAAGATCAGAAATTCATTTATTTCTATTAGGAAAAAAAAAAAATAAAGAAGCCAGACTATTACAATATTCCCTCCCAAGTGAACATACTGATTTATCCACTCTTGGCTGGATAAATTAACACTCAGCCATCATAAATTACCACTACAAAATTTAAATACAGTAAAACCAGCCTGAACCTTTCAACTCAATGGTAAAGTCAAAGTCCTTCTTGCCAGACAGTACTGACCCTGCCAGTGAAATGCTGGGCCTCCAACATGGAGCACAGCAGCGCAGCTCCTTCAGGATGAGCAGACATCCAACGGCACAAGATCAAGGGAGGCCCTCAGCAACACCGAGCTGCATTTTTTAAAATTTCTTTCTGAAAGTGCTGCCAACTGAGTGGYCTAGTGCAGAGGAGGAGGAACGCTTTTAATAAGAAAAGGCGTTTTGTTTATTTTTTTTTCCCCTCTTCTTTCTCAGCTTGATGGTAACTGCCCAAGGAGCACGTGCAGAACAGCGAGCGSAGCTTGCCCACTCTCACCTCCCTTCCACTGGAGACTGCCCACCCCAAACCTGGGCAGCAGCTGCTGCAGTGTCTTGTGCTGACAGGGGCGTCCTGCTCYGCCTTTCCCTCTGGCACTCGTGCTGGCAAGAGTGCAACTGCCTCTGGCTCCAGGCCTGGCACGTGATTCAGGCAGCTTAAGTCTTTCAGGACGTCTCTTTCCTTCTGCTTGCTGATTAGTTTGCTGGCTTTCATCTGCTTTCCAATAAACCCGTGCCTAAAACCCTCCCTGGGATTTCTATCAGGCTTCCACCAGCACAGAGGGCAGGAAGTCTCATTTCAACATATTTGTGCTCTGAGCTTCCCAGAGCCACCATGCCAAGGCTGCTGGGCCAGTCCCATGCATTAGGAGAAGCAGCGACAGCTCTGCCTCTCTAACACCTCTGTGATGCTTCCTGCAGGCCCCACTCACACCTCGCACAGTGGAAGGGACAAAAGCTGCACTGGGTTGTGCTGCACACAGGGAAAGAAACTTTCCTCCATCGCATAACTGAAAAAAATGACATCTGGGTCTAACTTTCCTTGGTCTGCAGAGCTAAAACCATTACAGAAAAAAAAAAAAAAAAAAAAAAAAAAAAAAGAGAGAATTCTCACTATAGCATCTGTCCTGAGCCGCAGGGAAGAATGGGAACAAATGTCAGTAAAATGTTATGGTGCACGTGTGTATCAAACATACCCCAAAAGCACAGTCCCCTCTCCCTGGCCCTTCCCCCTGCCGTAAGAGGTCTACAAGCCTGGAGCCTTGAGCTCTGCCTTTTGGGCATCAGGGAGCCACGAGAAGAATCACAGTGCTGATGACCAGGATCCCAGCACACTGTGGACTGTTTATGATCCAACAGAGACAGAGAGGAACCCAAGAAGGAGAACACAATAAATGCTGTATTTTACCACTAGAACAACATGCTTCTGCCAGTGATATGATACAGTTTCACAAAGCCTGACTTCACAAAAAATAGTCATAAAAATAGCAAAATAAATTCCTATTTCATCTTCTTCATATCGGTGGTGCAATCCACTCTGTGAAAAACTGGTAGCACCCAAGGCTGATGCAAGATGCAAATTTACAGACTTGTGGACTTTATATCTAAAACAAGAATCAGATTTGACTCACAGCCAAAACCATAAAATTAATTTGATTCAGATTCTAGTGAGAAATCTTYACTCTTTGCTTTCTTGTGAATTTTTACATGTTGCAAAGCCTACATACAATTTCCTGATTATGTTACTTTTCACAGATTTATTTTGAAGGTTGAAAAGTTTCATCCCAACTCAAAAGAAATATGTGAGAGAGTGAAAACCTTTCTGTTGCTTTCTCTTCCCCTGAAGGGCTACTGTACCCAGCACTTGCTGGGGCAATCCCTGTAACTCATTGTGATTCAGAGCCAGGCTCCTCATGGAAACTTTGTAGCTAGCTCCTCTCTCACAGAGACATAAATACATGCTGTGGGTTTCAATACCTGAGACTGGAGCGTTTAGATCAGGAATTATATTCTGATTTCCTTATCAAGATCCCCCTTTTATCAGAACTAATTTTACATGGGCAGCAGCCACCCCGAAAGTCTCTCTTCCACTGACTCGGGAGTTACAAAATTCAGATCAACATTTGGATTTTGAATAGGTCCTGGTTTGAAAATATTCAGGATTTGCCTCTGCCTAGCAGTTGGGTTGCACGTTTGGATTAATGGATGTCTTCTTGTTTTACAAGTTAGGTATGGACACAGGCTGTGAGCTCTGCCRTTCCTATTCATTGAGCCCAGGAACTCTTTACACAGCACTCTGGCTATATATATTTCTTCAGAGAAGTCTTAAAGCTGAGCGGAGGTCAAGTATTTGCAGATGGGCTCTATGCCACAGGACAGCTCAATGACCGGCCCAACACAGCTCTGTCCACAAACACCTGCATCCTCGAGGATCCATTTTTGTGAAGAAAAGGAAAGAAAATAGGCAGTATAAAGCAGCAGAAGAAAAAGCAGCACTGACAAGTATGAGCAACTGTGTGCCCAGCACCACCTCTGCCTCTCAGCAAACCTGCCCGGCCACCAGCTTCCTTATTTGCAGAGTGCTTCACTTGAAGGACCCCCAACACTGTCAAATGTGAGTTTCCATTTACCTGGCACATTACTCTCAAAATGCCAACCTCTAAGGTGCATCCTCAACAGAACTCAAAGTGAGCATTAAATAGGACGCAGCGCTCAGCCTGGTCCTGCCAAGCAGTGCTCCATTCACCCGCAGGATTTTCTATTTCTGGGCTGTTCAGGAGGACAACAGATGGGACCTCTAATTCAAAGGAAAATCTCTCTAGGCTAGAAACAACAAATTGGACTAGAATGCAAATAGCAGAGTTGTTACAGAGGTGGAGGAAAATGTACTTTCTGCTGAAAAAAAAGAAGTAACAGATTGAGTCCAGATGGCAAGCATGGGTACACTGGATGGCTTAAATGTCTCAAGCACACACTGCATTTGCCCTGCTAAAGACCCATTGGATCCATCAAGAAGGCAAAATTAAGCCTGACGTTAGGTTCTTATCTTGAACACCAAGCATTGAAATTGGCTACTTCCTATCAGCTCAGAGAAGGAAACTTCTTTGCTGTGTCACCAACATAATTGCCCGAGAATGTTCTCCTGATGTCTTCTGAAGGAAAATGCAGTCATTTATATTTTATTCCAAATGAGGAATCAAAATGAAAGATCTTGTTCCAGGTCCTGTTGACCCAGTTGAAACACTCAGCTGACCCAATTGAAAATACTCCTGTTAGGTCAATTTTTCATGCATCTGTCTGCCTCAGCCACCCGCCCTCTCGGAGGAGTCGTGTCTCGCATCCTTCCTTTTCCCCCTCATCTTCCCTTCTTCTGTGCTCCCTGCTCTGATCTCGTGTGAGCAGATGCCGTGACGCATCCTCTCTCACCGAGCTGCTGCTGTGCACCACGCTGATGCATCCTGACACAGACTGGAGGGGAGGCCTAACTGGGAGGGAGGCCTAAAACTCATCTAGAGGATATGGTCAAAATGAGCTGAAACAAAATGCTTTGACTTTCCAAATGGAAACAATTTGGAACATCTGATAAATTTGCAATAAATTCTAGTACTTTCACCAACCGTTAGACCAAAACCCACTTCTGAAATGTTCATTTCCCACAGGAATGATATCTCAGTCTATGAAAAAGCTGCTTCCCCATTGCTTCCCCTCACTGCTGCAATGCTCTGCCCCATCTACTGCCACAGCTCATCTGCCCTAGGCTGCATTTGAGTCATCTGAATGCTTTGGAGACAGTGGCAATACACGACCTCTTCCCAGGCTGGAAGCCTCCCCARTCCCTGCTTCTTTGTTCCCACATAGTCCTGCATATGTCCCAGACTGTTTAGCATATTCCAGTACAAAGTGTGATAATTCCAGCAAAGAACTAATAATTCCATGCTGGACTGTCAGTCCTCCCAGCACGGCCAAGCAGAAGACACCAAGTGGTTGTGAAGCCCCATAGGATTTCTGCCACTCGAGAGCCAGCGACAGAACAACAGACAACTTCAAGTCTCACACTGCTGCACTCTTCTGCAGCCACTTCCACTTGGATAGGTCAAAAAAGACCCAGGGATATTCACGAAATGTGGGAGTTTGCTGTGTTTTTTAGGGCTTAATAAGGTAAAGAGCTTAGCGTAAGTAGATGATGTAGTATAGCATAGGGCATAGAGCATAGGGCATGGCGCTCGGAAGATCTCGGCGATGTCACAGGAGGCTAGGAGCATAATTAATTTATGCAGTTTACTGATAACCCCATGTCATACAAGGCAAAAAGTAGAAATTAGTCTCTGCCTGGGCAGTAGGTGAGTTTCTGCATTCTACTGGAGTATACAGGCAGACTGAGCTGCGCAATAATCGCCATTTGCCGCATCCTCCATACTGGTGCCTGTGCTCTACGGCCCTGGGCGCGGACAACCCCAGGCCAGGCCAGCTAGCGGACGAGGCTTGCCGACCCCCTTCAGCAACAACGAAACAAGTGGCATTTGGAACAAGCAGTTCTGAAAGATTAGCCTGTCACCGGCTTCCTACACGGCCTTACTAGCAATGTTAAGCAGCAGCGTTTTTCCAATGTCATAAGGACTGCAAACAAAATTGCACCCATCTTTTCCAGTACTTATGAATATATTCATACTCATCATACTTTTATGCATACTCCGGAGCAACTGTTTAGCTGCAAATATGCAAGGAGAAATAAGACAGAAGATTTATATTAAAAGACTTTTTCATGAACGATGTATCTTTTCCTTTGCTTTTCCTTTGCTTCCTTTGCTGTTTGTGCATGTTTTTCACAGATCAGTGTATAAGCATACCCAATTCTGTAACAAAAGACAGCTGTCACAGGGGATTTTGCAATTCAACATGTGTACAAGCACYTGCTATGCAATCAGGGTGGTAATAAAAATATTAGTTACCATTTCCATGTCCCCTTGCCRCAGCAAAACGCTATCCAAGAGCTCCCTCCCGTGGAGTGCCCGCTGCCGCCGGCACAGCAAGGTCACAGTGCCCTCCAGAGGCTCAGGAGCCCATGGCTGGCGCTTTTTGGAGGGGAGAAATAAGGTAAGTCTGCTCTTGGGGTCTCTTTTCAGCCCTTCAGGGAAGAGGATTAGGATTTCCCAACGTTTGGCTTCCTTCACTGGCACGTGCAGCCAGCAGCAGGTGTGGGCAGCGCTGCATTTCTAAGTACAGTCAAGGACACGAATTGATCCATACAGAAACTCACTCCTTTGCTTGACCTCTAGGCCTCCCTCTAGCTTAGGTTCATTTCTAATGTGCGTGCAGCTCTGTGGTCCCACTGCAGCCCTGAGAGACCTGGGGGGGAACACGTCTGGAAGGCCAGGAAGCCTCTGGGAGCCAGGCCTGAACTGCAGCCACGTTTSCTCCAAGCTGTAAGGAAATCCCTTTCTGAGATCGTTTTCTCTTTCCCTTTTTTCATTTTTCAGGAAAATCATAATTTCTAGGTACTAAAAATAGCAGTGCTGAAACACTGGGAAAACAATGAACCTGTGTTCTTCTGAGTTCCTTTTTTTCAGCTCCAAGGGAAGAAGGAGAGAGAAGTCTGCTTCATCAGCCACCTCTATACAGCCTTCCCTCCCTATGGGATCATGGCATCAATAATYTCAGGTAACTCATCTAGAGATTTTTTTTTTTTCAGATAACTAATTCATCTTCCATCTTACTCTGATGCAAGAAATGGGAGACAGCTGGTGATACCGGAAAAATTCTCATTTAAAATGTGCATATTAACCTCCCGCCTGCCGGAGTAAACATGAGACACAGATTAGCACGTTCCTTAACCTAAGGCCCAGACAATAACACAAACATCTTCACCTGGTTCACTAGCAAAGTTAAAATGCGACACAATCATAACCCTCATGAATCGAAACACAGGGTAGTGGCCTTTGCCACCTGAGAAACACGATCTCCTCCAGCCTATGCACACACACACTCTTTACTTAAAAGGCAGGAGGAGAATTTCCACGGATCTCATGCTCCAGTTTACCTGCGGACTAGTTAAGATGCACTCAAATCTGCAAGGCAAATATTACTGCCATGTGATTGGCATATCCTTGGCAAAGGATTGGCAAATCCTTGACACAAAGGAGCACAACTACACTAAAAAATCTCCACATCTTTAAACAATAGATGTTTTGGTCTAAAAGACAGTAATATGTTGTTAAATGGACCAAGCTTGCAGCCTGCAATGCTTCAGGAACCTACAAGGGGAAAGAAATTATATTTACAAAGAGAAGAGGATGTACTTGTCTGCGTTAGGGAAGCAATAGTACATGWGTGTGCTCTCCACAGCTGCACTGAACAGTTCCTTCACACTTCTTAGAGGTTAGAATGTATGAAATCTATGCATTAAATAAGTGTATTAGTATGTAACATTAAAGGCCTTCCCTGCTGTTTTACAGGGATTTAAAACCCTAGTAAGTGTTACAAAACTTCCCTAACCCTGCAGTGCCACAGTCTGCACTAACTTCGGAAGATCAGGTAGTGAAGGGGCAGGCAGAGTCGATGCTCACGGGTCAGAAAGTGGAGACACTCACAGCGATGATGGATCACTATTGAGAATGGCCAATATTGATGGCCATTTGCGTCTACCGAGAGCAAAATCAGTCTGAGAGCAAAGACCAGAGATGACCCTTGACAGCAAGAGATATCAATGCTTAACAATGTGGATCTATATCAATATCAATCAATAGATATCAATCCCTATTTATATTAATCTCCMTCTATAGGTTTGGAAAAGGACAGGCATCACTGTCTCTCCCTTCCAAGAGCTATTGAGGTTGACAGCTATTGATGATGATTGACAGCAAAATCACCCTGAGACAATAGCAAATAGATGCAAAAGCAATAGATGCATGTTGACATCAAGAAGTATCGATCCCTATCAATGAGGAATGGAAATCGATAATCTTCAAGGTATCTTGATACTGAGAACAGTCAACATGGACAGTTGTTGGTGCTAACCATGACTAAAATCCATGAGAGACAGAAAGCTAGAGATACCTGTCACAGTTGAGAACTATCAGGGCCTCTCAGTTTTCCAGTTCATGCAAAAGCTGTTCCTGGGTTTCCCAACCACGGTGCCGTGTGGTGGAGCTGAGGCAGCGCGYGGGGCCTCCCACCGCCACCAGAGCTCCTTCTCCAGCTCTGCCAAAGCATTACACAAGTTTCTGACTAATTTCAAGGCAGTKAAAATTTTACAGGAACTGTAACTTACTGCAAATGGTGAGAGGGTATTAAAAAGAAAAAAAAATGACATTTTAATGTGTCACTTCATGTTCTGGTTCTGAGAGGAAACCGTACATTTAGAATCTGTCACTTTTAGCCCTCCCCACCAGTGGCAACAGCTCTTCTATCTAGATGGAAAACAATCTCAGGCTGGCAGATGCTGTTTGTTCACAACAACTTTGGCCCTCTAAAATAAGCTGAACTCTCACCGCCTTCACTGCAGGACCTCCGAGCTGAGAAGAAGAGTTCTGAAACTACGAATGGTCAAGCCAGCAGACCTGAACAGAGAAGACTAATGAAACTGCCCAAAACTTGGATCACCCTTGCTATTCTTCTCATCATAGATAACATATTTCTTATATCTCTAGGTAAACGGAAAAAATACAAATAAAACTGCCAACTGATGTGCACTGTTTCAAATATCAAGCCAGAAGAATTTTTATTCAAGTGCTTCCATCGCTTAYACTCATTTCCATTTCCATCCCACTCCTAATTCCAAAGGCTGATATTGTGAGGAATACAACATACAACATATACAGCACAATTTCAACAACACTTCCTTGCAGACTGTAAGTCTCCCACAGAGAGCCATTTATGTCTCCTCTATCACTAGGGCAGTGTGAACACATAAAGACATCACACGCATATAGAAAAACAAAAAGAAAAATAAGATGTCACTGAAAAAAAAATGAGAACCTCTCTCTGTTCTACCTCCCAATTGTGGCTTTTGCTTCATCTAGATCTCTCTCATTTCTTCTGAGTTTATACACTCAATTTCACACATATGGATGGAAATAAACTCACCCTCCAAATTATACTATAGCGAGTGTATAAAATAAAGCTTAATTGTCATCCTTTTCCACACRTTCTAGTTGCAGTATGGCAAAACATTGCCTGATAAGCTCCATAAAGAAGCAGTGACAAAATCTAGTAACATTGATCTTAGACACACTTAGGTACAACGAATTAAAGAGGTGTTGAAAGATGTGTTTAAAAGTCTGAGTCTTATTCCTCTGTGTGCAATAATTGCACTGAACTTAACAGAGGTAACTTCCAAAGTAATCTGCAGTGAATGCTGGATCAGACTCAGATTTCTAGTGATATTTCAATATATGACATTTTAGATCTCCTATTATCACTACTGAAGTTTCAGATACACTCTCTTACCAGTACAAAATGACATCCATGTGTTTAATATAACCTTCATTTCACTGGAGCATTACTCTTTTTCATGTATAATGAAGTGAAGAGCTGAGAAATAAAAATAAAGAAAATGGTTACAATCTAGACACCAAAAGGCTATGTTTATTTATTATTTCAAAGTGAAAACACAGTGCAGACAGAAAGGGGGAAAGGTTCAGTGATGGTGGTTTCAACAGAACAGT
This sequence comes from Nothoprocta perdicaria, assembly GCF_003342845.1. Lineage (NCBI taxonomy): Eukaryota > Metazoa > Chordata > Aves > Tinamiformes > Tinamidae > Nothoprocta > Nothoprocta perdicaria. The sequence goes on from NW_020454461.1 coordinate 1,008,646, forward strand.
TAAATTATCCACATTCCTTGGAAAGAATCCATACCACTTTCCTCTGATAATAGTGGGASTGTGTTAGGAAACAGCACATAGAAATTCTGGACTATAGCTATCTTGTAAAAATCAAATGGAGGCTATTAGTCCTACCCATCCATAACCATGTTTAAAACCCTCCTAAGGAAGGACTGATAGGCAGCAGAGGAGACACGCTGGGAGGAAGCACAGAGATTACTGATACAGAATAAAAACGTGGCTGTTGTTATCTGTCTCCTCCCGAGGTAAGCTCGGCCTGCCTGATGGCAGCGCACGGTGTCCCACTGAAGAGCAGGTTCATCACCCTGCCTGCTTTGCATGCAGCGGGTGTTCACAGAAACCAGCAGACACCAGGCCAGGGCCAGGAGCTGAGGCATCCACTCCCACATGCCCACTTACCCTCTGAAAGTTCAGCAATTTCATCATGCTTCTTYGCCCTCGAGTGAGAGACAGTCATTAACTGGCAACCAGAGGGAGCTGTGGGCATTTCATGGGTGTCCAGGCTGCGGCACAAAGGTCGAGATCCTCACCTGAGGTCAAGAGCAAAGCAGTGATAATAAATATATGTGCAGCCACGGTATCAGCACCCTGCTGTGGTTAGCAGTGTGACAGTTTACAGGAGMTGGCTTGCTCCAGCACAAAGCAGTGGCACTGCCAAGGGGCAGCAGGATTATATCTGGGAGCAGATTGCAATGGGAACACTGCAGGAGGCAATGTCAGGTGCCGGCATACCGGCTTACATGGGTAAAAACGTGGCCAACGCTTCAGTTAAAATCCGCTGAYCCAGCACAGAGAGCTCAGATTATGAACAAAGCAGACTGGGAAAAACAGGAAAGAAAACGCAGCCTTGTCCAGGCCAGGGTTTAGAGGAAGTTTTGTGGGCTGCAGCAGAACTGACTCCTTCCCATAAGTAATAGTGGATATTCCAAAGAGCTCCTTAAAAAGCACCTTCATGGAAATTCCACTGCCAAAAAATAAACAAGCAAGCAAAATATCCATCAAAAGTCGATAAATCAAGAGTAAAAATATACATATAAGGATGTCTGTGTGCGTGTGAGAGAGTGCAAGTGCATGTAAATAAACCGAGAAAAAGAAAAGCTCTGAGTTAAACCTGAGGCCTGAAATATCACACACAGAAAATCTGGCGTTCTTGCCAACTCTGCTCACAGAAAAAGCCCAGCAATTGGGACTATCAAAGACAAGTGGAAGATTGCTTTAAAAAGCAAGAGGAGTTAAAAAAAAAAAAAAAAAACCACAGAAGTCACCAAAGCTCATTTCATTAGATAGGCCAGCTTAATTAATTTGTTCAATTTGCTCTTTTCTTCACATGGGTGTTAACGCAGGTTCCAAAGCAGGGAGGCAAGCAGCAACGGGAAAGAAGCTCATTAGGAAGCAATAAATAAGGAAGAGATGCCAGAAAATGAATGCTCCTTCATTGAGAGAATTTTTAAAAATGCCATTTGTCTTCATGACAGAGAGGGCGAGGAGCTGAGGAGCCCGTGCGTGCGGTTCGTGTGCAGGGACCTCTCCCCCCGCTGGCCTTTGCCCTGGGCCGTGAGCAGCGTCGGTGCCACCTCGAGGAGCAGCAGCCACAGACAGCTCCTAAAGATGACAAGCCCAATCCAGAACGAGGCAAGACACCCAAGATAGGATTTCAGCAGAATTTAGGTTACTAAATCCAATGCTAAAAATCTGAAAATCCCTAACCTTTGAAAAAGCCAAGCCTACTATGCACTTAAAGTGGAGAGGCTGTAGTCCCCTTTGACCCCAACATCCTATTTTTGAGTCAATCCACTGCACATTTCAAAGYTTACAGGCACAAACTGAACTGGACATCTCACAAAGGAAGAGCAGCAATAACTTCTGAATAAACAGCCTGCTGGTGAAGTATTGGCCTCGTGTGCCRGAGACCCCACCAGTCATTTCTCATTTCTGCTAGCTTTCAAATCAGTATCTTCCAGAACTACTGCTATGCCACCCAGGAAGAAAAAGAACTCAAATTCCTGAGAACCAAGAGGAGCAGAAAGGTAACAGGCAGCAGCTATGGCACTCTGGAGTGCCTAGTTTGATGCTTGCTTCTCTGGATCAGTTCAGCAACCAGCAAGAACCCAACTTCTGCTCTGCTCTCTTTCCAGCCCAATACAATAGCCAAGTTTAGCAGCAAGGGCAGGGATCCTCCTTGATTGCTTAATCGCAGCTGGAGACAAAACAAAACAGAAGAGTGGGCATAAAAGGAAGCTCATTTGTCAAAAACTGTCTAGAAAGCAGAGCAAGACAATTGACTGGGATATTGGGTGGAAGCTGCTTCAGTCACTGCCAAGCTACTGAACACTAGCTGCAACTGTAACACAGACAGAACAAAGAGGTCAGTGGAATTTTGGCCGCCCAGCTAGGGAATATTGAATGGGGCTCCTGGGGCAAGAGGTTGCCTTTGCCAAGGAAACTCACATCTGAGCGGAGACTTGGGGACCCTTCTGCTCCTAGAGCCCCACTGCAGCACTACTATTATGTGAGGGAGGGAAGAAATACTGGAATGCAGTTGTAGGATGGTGGTTTAGCAGTAGTTTAGAAGAGAAAGTTAGGAATTCAATGGAGAAGCACCATCTCCTTTCTTACATCCACTCTTACATGGATGGTTGCAGTAGAACCCTCACAACCTATTCACTGGCACCAAGCAGCTCGTAACAGCATGGCATCCTCTAGGCACCAGGCTGCAAAGGAAAAATGCACTGCAGTCCCACTGCTTCCCTTCACAGGGAATAGAGAGGGAGGAAGGAGGAGCTGCAAGTCCTATGCACTGCTCTACACGCACACAGCTGCTTTCTACTCCAGTCCCAAGTAACATGCATGAGTTCTACTGTCTTTGACAAGACATCCCACAGACCCATATTAGCCTGGTCTCGCATGCTCTTGAACAGGGACTGCTTCTTCGAGCAATGTTTTGCCTTTCTTTTGCAGGGAAAATCATTTTGCATGAGCGAGAAATCCTTACTAAAGAAAGGCTGGTGGGTGGGTAAGGTGGGTGCTGCCGCCTTATCCTGCCCTCCGGCTGAAGGAGTTGCACAGGTCATTCTCTTGCACATAGCCCCTGCGGACACAGCCTGGGGCCCAGGCTGAGCGCTGACACAGTCTTTTACAGTCCTCAAGATGCAATTCCTGCACTTCAGCACGAAGGCAGGTATCAAACTATGCAAAAACATACGCTGCCTTCCATGGTGGATTCTCACTGCTTTTTCCTTCACAGCTCCAAACCATCCAGAGGAACAAAATACTTGCCCTCCTMGCACTGCAGAGATGAGCAGCGGTGTGGTCATCTCCGCTGCATGAAACACCAGTCGTGCATTTACCCTGGGCAGGGGTTAACGACAGGCTTCTCTCTCCTCATCTTCCTTGATCTGAGCACAGAGCCAGCAGTCTTCCCAAGGAAACTGTATGAGTGGGGACAGGCCATGTCCCATAAATAAGTCAGACTCAATTATTTTATATCAAAACAATATCTTAGCTTTTAATGAGTGCAACTGCCAATAACAAGAGTCACGCATTATGAATCACTATTTTCTCCTTCCCAGCTCTTTCTAATTTCCTGCTAAGGAGACAAGCAGAATGGGGTCATTAATCTGAATTAGAAATACTGTGACCTGCTCTGCACTTTATCCACTAACATTTTCTGGCATGGCAATATAGAATGGGATTTCGTGCTTCAGACAGCAGTAGGATTTGTGAAATGTACGATCTCATTTCAAATAACCTCAGGAAGATGGGCATTTTTACTATCAGTCCCTAGAATGTAAATGCAGTGCATGGTCTTCTGCCTTGAAGTATCCCAGCAAATACATTGACCAGGCAGCATATAACATGCTGCTTAAACAAGCTAGCTCAGGGAGTTTCTTGCTTTAGCTTGCAATTAAAAATCAGTATATTTTTGAAAATACATATATATAAGCAAGATCACAATACAACTAAAAATGTAGAAATTAAAGGGATTAAAGTATAAAAAGAATATATACAATAGCAACATTCAGAAAGCACATGAAAAACATACAACCCTCCTCATTTAAGAGGCCAGAGTTTGTGCTTAAAGACACAAACATCATAGAGCCCCTGGGTCTAATATCTGCAAACAGTTATGTACTTAAGCCTCGCTTTCTTTTCTAATATTATTTCTTATTAGACTAAAATGGGAAGCACAAACTCCAGTCCTGGAGTACACTGTGCTATGCACAGAACAAACCAAGACCCACAAAAATAACATGCCAGAACGGAGACCTTGGCGTTGCACAGACTTCTTACCAGCCATTTTACAAAGGAATGCATTTCCCCCAAAATAACTTTCCACAAATGGATAATCCCAACAAAGTCAGTGGGAGCTTTCCACAGGATTTAAACTGCTTATGGAAATAAGAATTTCCAGCCTCCAGCCCAAGGCCCCCGATTAGTTTGTATGTGAAGTTGCCTGAGTTTGCAGAGTCCACAGAACAGGAGTGAGACTAATGCAGAGAACACCAGTCACACGCGGCAGTGATGAACAGTCCTCAACCGCAACCCACATCTGCAGCAGCAGCAGCCCCAGTAAGGGATATTTTGGCTGCAGATCCTGAAGCAAATGCAGCACAAATATCAGATGAGAGAGGAAACTCGCACTACAAATTATTCAGTAATTACTCTTTGCTTCCTACATACATGTGAGAAGCCAAGAAGGTTCAAAGTCAGCACTAAAACTTTTCTTCTGATTCCTCTGGTAGAGAAAATCCTAATTTTCTGCTGCCTATGCCAAATTCCCTTTGCCATTTAGTTCTATTTAGAACGAAGTCACCTCTCCTCTGGCACAGACCTCCACTTCCCAGAGTGTTACTGTACGGTTCTGGTATCACATTAGAAAGTTTTATTTCAAAGCGTTAATGTTTTTCACCTCTGTGAACTGTGCTGCTAAACATACTAAGGCAGACTACAAATTAAAGCCAAGTAAATAAATTAAGGCTGAAGGAAGAGCTTTCAGTTGTTTAGATTTTTTTCTCTGCTTCAGATACGGGTTGATTGTGCCTCCCTCAAGCAGACAACAGGCATCCTGTACTACAGCATCTCTCAGCCTGCTGACAGAACACGGGAGAAGGAGAAATGTTAATGCTGTGTTCCCACACCTTAGAGATATTACAAAATAGATTCAAAAAAATGCAAATCAAGATGACTCCRTTTTGTGTAGAACAGATTTCTCCACAAATGAGCAGCGTGCTGGTGTTTTGTTTCCCCACAGTTACATTCCAGATGGCGGAACACAAAATAAAATAAAATGTCAGCTGTTGCAATAAGATGAGCACTGGTAGGAATGAGCCCATTTCTTCCCTCATTTGACATAAAGATGCTTTACATGAAAATCAGAGTTTTTCTCCCATGCACACAGACTGCAAACAAAGCAATGTATATTACAGGCTGCAGAACCCACACTGACCTATTTCAATTAATGTGTCAGTGACAGCAAACAGGATGGAGAGAAAGAAAAATGTCTACACAGCTCTCCACCATTTGCTTTYTTCTTACATTTGTCTCCCCCTACTTCACGCCCACTTTCTTGTTACCAGGACACAGAAATTCCCAGATATGATACAACAATTTCCTTTGATCCAAAAAGGCATTTTGTGCAGAAAAAGATGAAAGATTGCAAAGAGATGGAAGCTCCTGTCCAACAGGCAACTAAAAAGAGCAAACAGTCTCTTAAAGCCTGGGTCTACTTAAAGTAACCTATCTGGTATTWAATCTGTTTTGACTTCCCTTTATTCAAAAGAAAGCACTTATAGCTGCAATGCTTAAAATCTATGGCTTGACAACAGTTTTAATATCAGGAAATGATTTACAGTACATTAGCCCCACACTGTTTTATTTTTTCCTACTTTCAGTCTTGGACTATAAAAAAAATATATTACATTTTGGCAAGCAGCTATTAATGCAGGATTGCTGCATTGCATTCTTGCTATTTCAGTAGTGTGACTTTGCCAGCTGCTTTCAGAAAAGTCACTTTCTCTGATCAAACTTTTCAGGTTACTGTTGTCATCAGGGTCCAGGCAAGCAGCAAATAGCCATTCTGTACCTCTGAGGATGACCCAAATACCCATCTCGACCTTTTCTATTACCARCCTTTGAGAAACTTCAGAGTCTCTTGAAGGAAACATCACGATTTTCCAGTGACACGTTTCCATCAGTGAGCTGTRCAACTGTTCTCATGGCCGACAAAAACAAATTCTATTCCCCAGTGATTTCCAGGTCCATTTTCAATTGTGACACCAATGGATAAATCCTTCCTAAACTATATCTTATAGTTCCAAACCCCAGTAAAGCTGTAACACATTCTAACACTTTTTTTTTTTCTTATGCTGCCATCCATTTTTTCCAAAGGAAACACAGCAGTTCTTTTCATGAGCTCTTTCAGAATTTTGGAGGTTGACACTGAGCCATGCAGTAATTCCTAGAAAAAGTACAGCACAACAACTGAACATTTGAACTTCCACAAATAACCTCTGCAATGATTTTCCACTTGACCCAGAAGAATTATTTTTAGAATCAGAAAAGCAGCTTTATCCTCTATTTCCACTTAAGCTTGTGATGTTGGATAGGACACTCAATAAAGTTGCGTGTTGTTATTCCTCCATGATGCATATTCATTTGGAAAAAATATATAATTCCTAGAAGTACCATCCATGAGAAGACATGCTGTTCCAAGCTCTGCACATYTTAGAGTAAGAGACAGCTTTCTGTCCTGAGAACATCAAAGTGGACAAAACGGAGAAGATGATGGTAAGTCTATTACTCTATTTTGCAAGCAAAGGATTGTCTACAATTTCTAGTTTTGCCATAACGTTCTGTATGAGATCGGTCAAGTCACGAATTTTCTGGACCGCCTCCCTCTTCCTCAGTACATAGGCCAAACTGTGAGCCCGCTTTYGACAACGAGCTCCATGAACAGCCATCTGCTTTAAACATAGCTGTGATTTTCATGCTTAATCAACACATTTGGATGGTAACAACTTTCAGCTGTTGTTGCTCAAGAAAAGGAAAAAAAGAAAGTGCTTTCTGTGGCAAATGCTGCTCCACAGCCCAAGCRCACCTTCCAGCTAACGCGCTCTGCCCAGCGGGAAAACAGGCCCGGCAGAGAAGGGAGGCCGCCCGTCCGTGCTTGACACTGCAAAGTCCTCCCACCCACCRAAGAGCAAGTCTTCCTTCCAGGCAGGGCCTCCCCTCTGCAGGCAGCACGGGAGGATCTGTCAGCAGGTTGGATGCAGGTCTAAAAGGGGGAGATCCCGGCTTTGCTCTCTATTCCTTCCCGAGTCCCTTGTGCCTTGATTGCCCTGCTAAGAGATGAGCATTTACAGCCAAGACCCTCAAATGGAGCTGCTTCAAGCATCACGTTAGGCAAACCCTTCTACTCCTGACTTATTTTTCAGTTGCCAGTAGTTTAAGGTATTAGGCAGCATTGGAAGGTCATAGAAGAAGCTAAGTGGTACAAACGGGTCAAAACATTTCTATTTTTGACTTCTCCATGACTTCAGAGCCAGCCAAAATTCACATTATTTCCATAGCATCTATACTGCATTTGCTTCTCACCTGGTGGATGCCATTCCAAAACACAACAAAGAGCAAATATTTACAACCTCCATACAGGACCCCAAAATAGCATTTACTTCTAAGGGTAGATGCATATTATGGTATCTTGCCCACTGTATTGATAGTTCCTAGCCAAATTCATTTGACTTATCAACTTATCTCTTACTTATTTCTGCAGCCTGAGGACAATCAACAACCAGTGACAAACGCTGTGTAAGCAGCTTTTCCTATATAAAACTACACAGGGACCTTCAGTTCATGTGCCACGGCAAAGTCATAAACTGTGTTTACTGAAAAAGCCCAGTACTATACATCACATTTTAGAATAATATACATTTAGGTACATATAAATAAAATGCATTGCATCAAATGGTTGCAGAAGAGTTGGGGAAATATGAACAATGCATTATATTAAATCTCCCCCAAATGCTGTAGCTGCTCAGGGCTGAGTGATCTTCTAACCAATTGGGTTGTAGTGAGACAGAACATGAATTGAACCTTGAAATTCCTGAAATCAAATATATAAATCCTTCAAATAGTTTACCAACTATTTTAACCACCATTAGGTAAACATAATCCAAATCTATTTATAAGGCACTCATTTATTTCTGAAATACTTTCCAGAATTGGTACATAAACACTTTCATTTATCCCTTCTGAGTTTTCTCCCTGTTTTCTACTACATCAATCACGCCAACAGCAAGATGCAAGTAACCTATGTATATTTTTAAACATTTCCCATTTTCACTGTCTTTTTCATGAAGTCTTAACGTCCCTGAATGTTTCTTCTCTGGGTTATCTTTTCCTCTAGTTCATGTCTCCCCAGACATGATCTGCAGCCTGAGAGAGCCTGTTAAACCTGTTCGTTACAGATCTACAGAACCTAACGGCATGCACTCAGTTTGGCAGTGACTTTTGGGTGTTGCTTTTGTTAATTGACTCAATTTTGTTTTTTCCAAAAAGATGCTGAACACTCGAGAGACACTTTTAAGCCAAGTACAGATTCCATGAGAATAATCACTTTTAGGAAAACACCAAAAAGCTTTGTTATGATTTACAGGGATTCAAAAGGGAAAAGGTCCAACTGCAGAATTATTAATTTAGGATTTTGGTGGGTTTTACTTAGCAGCCTGCTACGGTGGAGTGCAGAACACTTTCAGGACCCCATGCAACTTCTCAAAGCATCTGTCCCTTCTGTACAGACACATGGCACATTATCCTGCTTCCTTCAAGGGAACTGTAGTTCCATGCATGTTCTAAAGGGTAAACACTTTCTATCCTCAATTTTGTGGGTAGAAACAGTAAAATGACAGGCTGTAGAAATGTCAGGATCCCAGCAGAGATTTAAGTTTCTCACTAACGTGCAGTATCAACACCTAGATGGCAACTCATTTACCGTGAAGACATACATGCCCCAGAACAAAACCAAAATATCAGTCCTTCCTCATTTGCCCCTTTCCATGAGCCGTCCTCTGCTCTATTCAGGAGGGAATTAGATTATTTTTAATACAATGTGTTGAGACGTTACTGTTGTGTTATCTCAGTGGGGAGCAGGCGGCCAGTGAAAGCGTCCGCTCTGCGGGGCCAGGCAGAGCTGCCCGCGGCCGCAGCTGCACCAGGGCCTTATTCATCCTAGGGAATGGAGGTCGGGGAGGGAAAACTCCCTTGTTTTTCTCTCCCTCCAGCTCCCTGGCTCCTGGTTAGGAACCAGGCAACGTGGAGGGCAGCTGACAGGCCAAAGCGAAATCCTGTGCCTCAACTTCAGCATCTGGCTAGTAGGGTGCACACAGAGCCAACCCGAGTGTCAGGGACAGGCTACCCCTGCAGCAGAGCCCTGCGTGACCCTGGTGTACGGCCAGACCGTGTCTCCTGCGTCTCCTAGTCCCCGCAGTGGAGTCCAGTCGTGATAGCAATCCCATGAGGGCTCTTCCTCACCGAATCCACAGAGATCAGACCCCTTCCTAGAGAAGAATTTGTGCCAGGTCTTACTATTTTCTTTTTTTTCCTTTTCTCTTTCCTTTTTTTTTTTTTTCTTTAAGTCTATCAATTTGCTTCTTCTAATCAATGAAGCCTAAGGATGAATTTACAGTCTGCTGCTCTTTCTACTTGCAAATTTAACAAAACAGTTCAATTTGCATCAATTTTTATGACTGAGGTCATTATCCCAACCAAACAGTCAGGTTGGATTTTTCTTTCAGGTTTTGTGCCTTTGTGCACCTGAATGGATGCAAGCCCAGATTCCTGAACATGTAGCCTAACTTAGCAAACATATTCACATCCCCATGAATCCCGCCCCCCCACATGAATACAGGGGATCAACACCACACGTTCTGTTTCCTTGGATGGCTCTTACCATTATCTGATTTCTTTCTGTCCACATTTAATGGCTCTACTGAGAAACACGTTCCTATTTACACAACAGCATTTTATTTCTTTAATTAAAATTCAGGCATCATCAGAAACAATTAAATAGGCATTGCTGAGAAACAAGATATAACAGCTTGTAACACATAAGCCACAGTATTAAGGCTGTAGACACTTTTCATTTGTTTCCTTATTAAGAAACATAAATGAAGCCTTGTAGTATTGAAGATGCTTAGAGAATATAGGTATGAGCGCTCAGGGAGTTAATCACATCCAGACAGAAGACTACTGGTAATTTCTTTAATTACAGTACAACTAATCAAACACAGAAAACTCAAAAGAACTGGCTAGTTCCTATGGATTAGACTGCAGGGGTCCATCTAATTTCAGCGACTTAACCCATGATTTCAAGTAATGTATTTCAACTCCGATGCGAGAACAAAAAACAAAGCCGCAGAGCAGATGGCGAGGTTACTACACCATTTCTGCACTTTTACATAACACACTTACAGCTGAGGTTCAGGGCGAAAATAGTATTAACAATAAAGTAAGCTTACCTAGTGAAACGTCTTTCTATGGGGTTAATGTAATCAGTTTAACATGGCTGCAAAAATTTTAATTCATAAACTCTTAAAAGCCATCTAGGTTCAACATTTCTTCATCAGATCAAATACAAATGTCATCTAAGTTAATGAGATTGTATAAACTGCTTCTTTTGCCAGTTTTAAGGCATTAATGTTTAACATTTATGCTTGACATTTATTTTCTTTAAATTGCTGATCAGCTTATTTAGGTTTCTTCATGTCTAAAATAAATTACTGTCACTAATTTAATATTCTACTGAATTGTAATCTAGTTCCTTTTCTAATTCAGTTTTGTAGTAAGCATTTTTCATATTTTTAAAAGTCTCTCTATACTATAAAGATATTTATACTTGGCTAATTCTGACCTACAAAGGAGAATGATTAATCATGAAGGGAAATCAACTCTTGCTAAAGAAGACCTAAAGAATCTTAAATGCATTCAGAGTGACACGTGGAATAACAATCACTTTTACACAGCGCTATAATGGAGGAGGAAACAGAGTATATTACAATGAATGAAAATAATACCCTGTCTTTAATCCAACATATGGTTTTCATGAAAGATGAACTTAAAATTACAGAGCAACCAGGAAAAAATGAAGACTAGCAAGTGAACACAGGGATAGACAATTTACTACCTTAATATCAACATAGAAGGAAAAAATTCCTTCTGCCAAAACCTATTCATACAAGAAGGAAATGTTAAATTTTAGGGAAATTCCTTTCATCATCAAATAACACAGTCGGAAAGAATGTGATCCTTTGAAATACTCTGGAAGAGAAAGAAGTGGCCCAAAGACTTTCACATTCCTCTGGATTTTCTTTGTTAATTTGTAATATGTATTAATCTTGATTTTCCAAAGGACTTGGGCCTCCTCTTAGGTCTCATTCATAGTTTAGCCAATTCTGATTGAATTTTCTAGGAGCTTCCTGACACCAAGTGTACACAGTTCATTCTTCTTCATAGATAATTTATCTTATCTTTCTTTTGAGCTAACTCAATTATTTCCTGATTAGTGACACAAAACAAAGAAAACTGTACATCAATCATCACTGCAGAATCTTGAAATCTACTGGAAGATTTTTCTTAGAGATCTCTTTAGGTGACCTCAAGGACATGTAAAAAGCATGGGAGATCCCAATGCCCCATGAGTGAGTGATTTGGATGCTGCTAGGCTGGTTACCCACCTCTAACGTGAGCTGCACAACTGGTCTGGCTCCCCTGCTGGCCAGAGCTACGGGATCCGTTCACTCTTCAGTGTCTCTGCAGTAGGTCACCTTGCAGAGGCCAACACAGATGTGGCCCCTTATGCACCRGCACCACACAGCTCTGCTTCCTGACAGACACCCTTGCAGGCCGGCTTCCTCCCGTGTCTTGCCTCAGCACGTCCTCTACCCCAAGGCCCTCACTAAAACATCAGGCTTCATTCCTCAGCCATGAAGCCTCTGCTATTCTTTCTGGCCACCTTTATTTTCTTCTGCTTTTCTCTATGGTTGTAGAGCACTACCACTGCCTGGAGAGCAACCAAATTCTGCTTGCACATACACCAAAGTCTTTCTTCCATATCTACTGATAATCATTCACCATTGCATTTTCACTGCCTTGCCATTTATTACTCTAAAGAATAGGACTACTTATGACACAGCATCTTTCACCACAGAGGTGGCTATGGGATCCTCCTGGAAGACAGACGGTAAATTCCCTCATTAGATATCAAAGTTGTTTGGACTTAACTATGCAATACAATCTCACTGAATCAGAGACTGAAGCCACCAAACTGCAGTTCCTAATCTGAAAAGGACCAAGACAACACTGCCAAGCATTCTTAAACCTTCTTGCTCTCTAACCATAAATAACTACAGACTCAAAGGGAAAAATTACCTTGCCCAGACTCATGTTAACTGGCATGTCTGATATGGTCTTTTAACTGGATGCTAATATATGGCTGACATGATCAGAAGCAAACAATATCCTTCCACCTAGTAGCAGAGAAGATTTTTTTTTTTTGCTCTTGCAGCTATATTATTTCACTATATGCTGCTTATAGCCCACTCCATCTCTCATAGCACTGTAAGAAGCAAACAGTTAGCTAATTTTGGAAAATTATGTATTAGTTATGAGGCAATTATGAGAGATGTTTTCTTCAGAACTGTTTTACAAGGAACAGCAGTGGCTGCAACAGTTAATTTTAACAGCAGTTTCTATTCTAACTTTCTACCTCTCCTGACACCCTAAACTTCTCAAAAAAACAACAAAATATCTTCAGACAAACACCAAGGTAGAATAAAGTATTTCAGCCACTACTAAGCACAAAGAGGTATATTCCCAGAATAAGGTTTTAAACCCTTCCGGGAGCAAATGAAAGGAGGAAAAGATTAGTCTTTGTCTGAAGATGTGAACATCTCTGCATGTTTGGAGAGTCATACAATTTCCCTGCACCCAAATTCCATAATGAAAAGCAGGAAGAATGACACTTCATTATCTCATAACGATATTAGGTGGTTAAGGAAACTGAGTAAGTCACAGATAGATAGCTGAAGACTAAGATCAGACAGTTAACTTGGAAAGCTGCTTATTCCAGAAAAGATGGTCTTGMTTTAACCATGTTAAATCCATAATACCACATGTAAGCCCAGTGAGGGAGACTTTTCGCTATGACTGCAAGGCCCAGAAGGAATGATTTGTTGCTCATGCATCTGCAACCGGCTTTGCTGGCTACGGGAAGGTATAATCAAATACCAAGACGGCTCCCAAAATGTTTAAGCAGATATTTAAGTAGAGCATTCCTTCTGCTATCTGCATACTTTAAAATGTATGCTCCTTTCACTCTTAAAACAGCCCACTTCTCTGTAGCTCCAGCCAAAGAGGATATGAGAGGAAAGTGGAAGACAAATCCTGCTGGTCCCTGAGCTCTAGGGAGTCCCCYCTCCAGCACGTCTGCTCAACTGCACAGGAAAAGGCTGCTCTCAGGCAGCTCCAGAGCTGCACACCAAGGACATGTGCAGGAAAATAGTTTTCTCCTGCCAACCTCATATGGTTCAGAAAGGATGCTAGTAAATACTTCCAAATGATAAAACTGCACTGCTTTACTACAGTACTATGTGAGACACAATACTTAATCTTTCAAGTGAAAACTATAACAAAATGCATAAGCTTATGAAACCAAAAAACTGACACACAGCTATACTGAGCTAAATGTCATTTTGCTGCACAAAATTGTACAGCAACTAAAGGATGCTACAAAGGGTCATTTCAGATAAAGAATAGTGAAGAAAGCTGATGAATATTCTGTGAAAATGGAAATTTCTACTATGATAGAAAAGTAAAGAAATTAATACTTGCAACTATAATTGTATACAGTTGTTTTATGCAGTTTTGCACTACAGAGGCCTAAATATTTCAATAATGAAGAGAAGAAGCACCTGGACAAAAAAAAAAAGAGGAGATTCACATAGGCACTCTTCTGATTATTAGCTCAAAAAACAAATTTTGAGTTTTAGTTTGATGAGACACATCTCTACACCTTGCAAAATTCTACACCTTGCAATTTGTTCTTTTCTCAGAGAGCAATTCAAAACATCCTAAGTTGCCCAGGACTGCTACAGTTCCGCTCTCTTTACATCCTCTAAGGTTACCATATGCTTGGCTTAAACACAGTGATCATCAGGGCTTATTTGGCCATTGTGCTTTTTGAATTAGGAGATCACCAAAGGATCCAGCTTAGTATAATGATACTGAACAGAAATGACTTTGGCTTAACGGGGAAATATAAATTCTGACTAATGAGGACACAACCACCTTGTGCCAAATGGATAAGTGGTGCTTAGACAGATGTTTAATACATAGGAAATTCTCAAATCCGATCTTTTAATTAAGAAAAACTATCATAAAATAAAGATGCTCAAATAGAAAGGACTTCTTCAGGCAATGCCAGAAAGATTGTATATTATTTCATGAGGGATAATATTTAGCAGTGGCTTTCTTGTTTACCACCCTWTAGGGAACTCTCAGTATCTATACTGTGTCACACATTGATTATTAACGGGACTGTTTCACTTCACCCAGCTTTAAGCTTGCCCTGTCTTTGCCACGTGTAGTGGCACAGTAATCTGTGCTCTTCCTTAGAGGCTAAACCATAACCAAACAAGCTGCTCCATGTAAAATAAGGAYAAACAATTTGTTTTTCCCCCAATCCAGAGACAGAGGAAACTTTTCCAGGGAGGACAGGCTGTGCAGCCGGCAGCACAATATTCCCCCTCTGCGCCTGCTCAAAGCTGCGGCCGGTACCAGGGCTCAGAAAGGAAATGCAGCTCAGGCTCCTGGCACAGCAGAAGGTTGGAGAAGGCCCTGATGTCCACACTCCTCCTGCACTCCATCTGCCAGGCAAGTATCTCCTACAGCAATAAGGGATGCCCTATTTGTGCCACAAATGCAACTTTAGTCCTATACAACTATCTTGTTGTCCTCCTCTAGGTAGAGGTGTATCCTACAAGCACAGCCTCAGTGACGGCTGTTGGGAAATCTCTGGGAACAAGAGCATTTCTTAGCATTTCGTACCTCTCCCCAAAACAAGGATCCCAGTATAACTGCGGTCAAACTGTGGTCCAAAGGAAGCTATGCTTATTTATATTCTGGAGGCAGATTTGAGCCTTTAGTATCTTGCTTTCCATAGTAACTTCAATAAAGCAAGCCTTTTCCAAGGCTCACTAATGAGCCTAGTACAGTTGAGCAAACATTTAAAATATACAAACAAACTCAATGTCAGATGTTTTTTTCCAAGGCCTGGAATGAAATTCAAGAGAAAAAAGAAATAAACGTTATGTCCCTTCAAATCTCTCACAAACTCTGATGAATTAAAAACCATCCTTGATTTTCAGGCCAAATCTCTCAGCTGCTTTTGCAATTCATTAAGTGCCTGGCTGAAGAGCTGGTTCATTTTCATAAATCCAGTTCCTTTTCACAAAAAAAAAAAGTTAGTTTAATAACATTTAAATCTTGATTATTTTGTGYTTAAAACAAATTTTGTTAGAAGACATTGCCTTTTCTTTCAATGCATACAAAATACTCAGCCACTCAATATATAAGAAAACAGAACAGTTCTGAGTTTCATTTGAAAAAAGTGTACCCTTCCATAACTAATACTGTAACTCAAATAGAGTTTAAGATGAACAAATTTGAGAGGAAAATTAATAAATTAAGAAACCCAGACAGGAAGATAAAGAAAGTCTAAAATGTTGGCCATCACTAAAACTGTTAAAGCAGGTAAGACACTGTACCTCCAGGAACTGCATATATATCAAGGTCAACTGACAGATGAACAAACAGTTGAAGTTCCAAACTAACACTCCAAAAACAGACAAATAGCAGGTTTTGAAAAGACATATTTCTCATATTTCAGGAAAACTAATCAGTATCGCATTCTCAAGAATTTTTCTACAACCCTGTAGATATAAAATGTTCAAGAGCTCACAAGCCAACACACTTCTATTTTCCTTATAAATTTGTGAAGAACATGTATTCTCTATCTGAAATGTAGGTAGAAATCAGAAATGTGTATGCACCCAGTTATTCATATATGCAATTGCCTACTTCTGGGGTAAATACGGACTTTGAAACACACATGTGAATGATGGAATCTGACTCACCTGAGCATTTCTCATGAACTTCAGATTTTTCCTGTCAAATTACACAATAATAGCCATATATGAGCTGAATGTGTTTCTCAGAAATACCTATGCTAGGCTTGCCACAAAGCCTTTTTCCACTTCAAAGCTCCACTACCCAGAATAGCTGCAGCTCTGAAGTATTGCCAAAAGGCTGGCAAGGCACAGAGCAGCTTTCACATGCAAGTCACAGCCACTCCTTTCTCACCCATTAAGCGGCAGCGAAGGGACCCAGAGAGGTCTTGGTCACATTACACCTTGCCTCCCGCAAAGCTCTTCTCTCCTCACTTGCTGAGTATGTCCTCATTTTCTAACGCACAGCAGATGCCGCAACCTCTCTATTCTTTGGTTCCATAAATACTAGACAAAAGGCCAGCTCTGCACTTGATGACAGAACCAACTCTTCAGAAAGTGAAGGGAGGAGAGGACAGCATGGACACAGCAAACTCCAGGAAATCTCAGGAACTACGATGATGTGGTATCATCTGAACAGGCTGCCTGCAAGCACGCACACSAACACATGCCCCTTAGAAAGGGTGAAACAGCAGCAACCCCAGAGCTCAAGCCCATGCTCAAGCTCACGTCTCCTCTCCTCAGATCAGAGCTGGGTGGTATTTCAGGACACAAGGTTCCATGACCAAGAATCAGGAGCCCTTTGGGACAGCGAGAATTCACACTCTGAGAATTCCAGAGTTGCCTGCTCCAAAAATACTCTCTCTGACCAGTCTGCTGTCAGAGCCGATTCCTACTAAAACAAACATCTAACATGTGCAAATACTAAAAGATGAATTTCCTGTTTGAACAGTCAGCACAACATAATATTGCCAAAAGAATCATTGCAACATCTGTCAACGTAACCAACCAACTATCGGCCAAAATACAGGACAGTCCTGATTTTCATCTAGAGCCAAAAAGAAAGGCCTAGCACAGGCTTCCTATATCCAAATCCCAACATGGAGACAAACAGCTTACCTGGGCAACTGAGAAATCAAGGTGATCTCCTACACTTTCCTATAGATCCCAATAAACCAACAGTCAACTTAGGAGTGAAAGCCCCTCCGCTCTGCAATGAGCCCAAGCCACACACTAAAGCTGTGAGTAAAGGACTCGCCTTCCATGAGGTAGTAACAAGTATTAGAGCAGTTCCAGAATCACTGCCATGGTTCTGGCTTCACCAAAGATGCACTGAGTTGTTTAGGATCACAGTGCTGTTCCCCTCCAGACATTCCACCAAGCTAATAGAGTTTATAAGCCTGGCAGAATGTCTCCAAAAATATGTAGCTGCCACATAATGACAGCAATCAGAAGTCATTAAGAGTCATTATGGCTGCATTTCAATTTGCCTTTTTTATAAATATTTTCAAGGTTGTTACTTTCTAAGCATATGCATATTCATAACCTGAATAGTTATGTTAGATGAGGGTTGTAACTAGGACAAATCATCGGTTCATCAGTTCTTCAGTCATGACTAAAGTGGAAAAAAACACTTTGAATGAACATGAAAATAAAAGTTCCTGAACTTTCAGTCAATTTAAAATCTTTGTTCTATTTCTGAACATTTTTTAATAAAGGGCTACAGGACTAGCCAAGTGAGTACAGAGAAATACTGAGGACTGTGACAGAGGCTACCTGGCCTCACAGGGGGACCCAGGAATTGGACAGACCAGCACAGCAAAGTACAGAAGAAAGAAAAGACAGGAGCGAGGCAGATGTGATGGAAAGCGTAAGAGCCAGTATAGGGACCCYAAGGTCTTCTATTCTCAGGAAGCACATATGAGACATGGGCAGAAAGGTCATCACCCACCTATGATGCCGGTCAGTGATTGTCCCAGCTCAGATGGCAGAGCCTGCAATGCAATGGGAAGTAAGGAAGGAAATGCACAAACACATGCTAAAGAGCCTGGGAACATACACTCGGACCGCAGTGTCCCTGTACAAGCTGTCTGTAACACTACAGCAGTGGCCCATGCCATGTGCAGGACTAGCACAAGGCCTTGGCACCCTGCTCTGCTGCAGCAATCACGATGCCTGTGGTGAAAGCAGCAAGGGCCAGGGAGCAGGGGATGGGTCTCACTGCCRCCCAGCTGAGCCAGGGCGTGTGGCCCCCCGGGCCAGGGCCAGGGCCAGGGCAGCGCTTCTTGGGCAAAGGGAGTCAGCAGAGCCTGTGCTCACCACCCARCTCCCTCCTCTGTGAGGCTGAACACAGGAGAAAGCAGCCCCCAGGCACCTCAGACGGCATTCAAAATGAGTGGGTGTTTCTGATCTCGGTTTCTCAGTAGCTGTAAAGGAGGACTGACAACTTCCAACTGCACTTGCAGGGACTATGGAACTGACGTTATTAACAGCTGTACTTAAATGCTGCATGGGGAACATAATAGATACTAGTAATGTTACAAATTTAGAGCATATATGAATAGGGCAAACTAAGTGAAACTTGGGACCACCTACAGGTCAAAGGRCATGAAAAAAACACAACTCTGAATAGCCTTTCATATACAGCACACCCTCCAAACCATGCAAAGAGTCTTGTGTAGAAGGTAGAATATGAACATCTTCTTTAAGACTGTCTCTTAAGGCCTGGTCACAATGCAAGCATAGCAGAAGCATTTCCATTTCCCCAGCCTGCAGTCTTCTGCTCAACATGCACATCAAACCAAGCAAGTAAATGGACAAGATACTGTTTGGGTCTAAACTGCCTTTATCCTACCTACCCCTCCCCAGCACTGGAGCTGGCTAGGGGCTGTATCATCACCAAACAAGGGGACCAGGATGGTACCTTGATTGGTTGGGGGGGAGGGGGGGCAATGCCACAGTCCTCCAAATACGGACTCAGCCTGAAAAGCTGAGCCTGTACGTCTGCATGTGCAGTGGGACCTCTCTCTGCCACGAGAGGTGTTGTTACATGAAATGATGATGTAGCTGTATTTTATTTTATATAATCTTTCTGAGGAAATTAAAAAACCCTCCTTTTCAGCTTGAATACCTGGAAAGCTAGCCTAGCTGTTTACAGTGAAAGGTAAATGCTACTAGTTTACCTTAAAATTAAGGTAAAAAAGCAGAGGTGGCCAAATTCTGTATCCTCATCTGACCAGGAAGTTAAAGAATCCTCCAATGCAAAGAGGATTTCGGCCACAAACAGCCTGTGAATAAATCCTGTTTGGCGCTCTCTGACAGTGGAAATCTGATGAAGACAATTTCTGAGCCAGCTTTTTACTGTGTCAGTACATGGAACATACCAGGGAAAGAAAWGAGTGGATCAAAGTAGATTATGAGATCTCCACTAGAATATGCGAGAGAAAAACGAGCAATAGAAGACCTGACTGATTTCCAAATGCTCTCCTCTTTTGCACTGCACTGAGCCTGCAGGGAGAAGCTGAGTGCACTGCCATTTCAATCACAGCTTTTTCCTGTTTCTAAATTAAACTAAAAAGAATTACTAAGAACTCACAGGACGAGGCTAGTCCATAAAACTTTACAGGCCTGGGGTATCTGCCATCAGAAAATGTTGGATTTTGTCATTTGTTGTAAATTTGCTGAATGTTCTTTGTAATGTTGCAACCTCACAGGAAGTAAAAATGAAAAAAAAAAAAAAAAGCAATTTTCACAACTTCTCACCACAGAGAACTGCTATGTGTATTAGACTCTTATGCTTTCCAGCTGACTCTGACACCCTGGAAGTGACTGAACTCTCATTGTTTTCTTCGGGAGACCACCCTCCAGACATAATCCATCGCRTCATAAGCAAGCTCTTCTCAATATCAAAGTTCAGTCTTCTTATTCTGAATTTTATCTTCTCACTCTTAACTACATTTTTTTCCCTTCATTCTAAATTCCTCCTTTAGTATCTGAAGATTCTCTCACTGATTATCAGTAGAACCGTTAATATCAGCAAAACACAACATGAACTTCAAAAATTCATGGAAAATGGAGTAAATCAGTTGCATATATAATGCAAACACTTCATAATTTGCCATTTATTATTTGTGCACAAAACCAGTATCCGTTTTGCTAGTTGGATTTCATTACCATATGCCGACTTTCGAAGGTAAAGATATGAACATGTTTTAAACACACAGAATTGCTGCTTACCAGTTCCTTGAGATATAACAAACAGTTTAAAGCAGTTAAATCCAGCTGGCTGAACGATCCATACAGCTGTGGCTTCCCTCAGCTCTTAAATAAAATATTAGGGTGTGTTTCTATTGTTTGGTAGCTGTCAGCAGCCCATCCTTCAGTGACTGAGGTTAAAGGGGATGCAGATCACTGGGCCAGCTGTTTGGTGACTGTCACTGGCRGTTCCCTGGGAACCCCCACAGCAGCATTCTCTGGAGGTGGCTGCTTGGTTGCTAAGCGATCAATTCAGGTAAAATAACCTTTTCCTGCATTTTATTGCAACTCCAATGTACAGTCTGCAGGTATTTTTGTCTTCAAGGGATGGAATTTGCCATTACTGCTGAATAACTTTTCTGGGATCTTATGTACCATTCAGCATGGGTTAAATGAAGTGGCACTATATTACCCTTCAATATAACTGAGCATATATATCTGCAACAGACTTCCTGCAGCATGTCTCAGAGAGCGCTGCTAATTTGCCAGGTATAAAAGAGTGATTTACACAAAAATAGGCTGAGAAAAGCAGCAAACAAGGAAGACCCTCCTAAAAAAAAAAAAAAAAAAAAAAAAGGACTCTTGTGTTGCTATTTCCTTCTCTGTTGTCTTCATATACATATGTATGTTACTGAGAAAACGCAATGTTTGAGCTGAGCCAGATGCTTTTGTGACTGATGCTTGCTAAGCAGATCGCTAAAGAACTCACTTGTCCTTGACCGCATTATAGGGGTCAGGACTCCACATGTATGAACTGTTCCTCAGCAGTTTTTCTCACATGCATGTCACTAGCAAGAGCTTGAAAACACATCCTCAGCTTCAATATCAGCCTTGCTGTCACTTGATTTCTTCACCTATGAAAAGGAGATACTAGAAAGACCTGTTTTATAATACTGTTGTGCACTGTGGGGATATAAAGTCAGTAAAGCTGGGGGAAACTGATCAGGACAGTGGGTGCAGGCTGAGTCTGCAGCTCATGCTAACTGCAGGCCAGGCCTAACACTGCAACGTGCTGCTGCCCTGGGCCGCCTGCCCTGCCATCCCTGGAGAGAAGGGCCTGCTCTTTGTGCCCAGGCAATGCCACTGGTCARCCCTCCCTGGCTGCTTCACCTGTATCTTACAAAAACACGGTYTTCAATTCATATTATTACGTAACAGGACAGTATGTTTTCAACAAAGATATTATTGTTGTCTATCACTGGAAAAAAAAACTTCACSCTTTATCATTGTCATTTACTAATTCCAAAGCCCACCTTCAAGGGTCAGTGCTTGCYCTTCTTCAAGAGGCATCTGCAAAAGGGACTGGCTGACCTGGCTGCACTAGATCCACCTTGGTATCACAAACCAGGATGGAAAAGCAGCCTGTGAGCAGTATGAAGAAAATACCACCAAGTTTCAAACAACTGTCTGTGTTACTGTAGGGAAATGGGTATGGTCTCCACCATAAGATCTGGATCTGGATCCCATGGTCTGGWATCACACTATATTCCATTTTCTTTCTGAAAACAATTGGCAATTTCATAAACACACTGGAAGGACTCCTGCAGGGCTCAGCGTGATTTATGTTCATTCTGAGGGAGGAGAAAATCTAAGGTGTTCCCTTGTTCAAACCCAAGCACAACAGCCTGTGTTTCGGGATCATTAAGCTCTCAAAAACAACAATCTGGCACCATGCCGAGGAGCTCCCAGCAGGGATTTGTGCAGTGAGTTCTACTACAGCAATCCAGTGAATAAAACCAATTCTTGTCTCTGTCAGTGAACTGAGCAAGTTCTTACTTGTCTTATTGTCATGACTGGTAACAACTGAACTCGAGGTATACCAAGAATCAACCTCGGGCAGTCCCACAGTCAGTGTCTCAGGCCTGGGGAGTGTGATGCACCCACTGACCCTAGTAAGCAGAGCATCCCACCTTCTGTACAAAAGGCCAACAGAAACACTGCATGACTGGAAAGGGGAAGGAGAAAAAAACAAAGGAATAAAAAAAGAATGATCAAGTCATGGGAACATCCATATGAACCTGGCAACAAACTCTGAAAGCATGCTGTATGCTGGCGCTCCGTAAGAAACTGATGACAGCCCATTGCTACTACTTCACTTCAGAATACTGTTCATTTAATGTCTTTTCTCTGTGTTTTAACCATTGAACTGCTGGTGGCAGGCTGATAACGTAAACCYCCACTAGCTGAAACACTCTCCTTCCTAAAAATAATAAAGGTTAAAGGAGTGACCTTAAACCAAAGGATTGGTGCCAATGYTTAACATCCAGCCTGGTAACAAACCCTTTCTGTGCAATCACTTCCACAGGACGGGTCAGATGACCCAGGGCTGGTCAGCACAGACTCTTTCGCGTGGCCRTGGTGCCGGGCAGGGGAAGGGGCAGGTTACCCAGCCCTGCTTTAGCGCTACASCAGTGACCGCGTGCTGCAGGTGCGGCCTTTGCACGGCCTGTACAGGRAGCCACGGCCTCTGGCTGGAGATTCCCTGCTGATAATTTTAGCTTTATCATCCATTTCGACAGCCCCAGCAGCACAGGAGCTCTAAAGCTGTGTTATTATTTAAGGTATTTGCCTTATGCCTCCACAAATCATAGAAAATACGAGCTGCTCAGGAAGTGCAATTGGCAGAAATTGTGATTCTGTGAAACAAGGTACAATGGCTTAAATGTCATCTGCACATCGYTTAGGGGAAGACTGGGGTCTAAAAGTGGTGCAATACAGAAGAGAAGGGGCAGAAGTTTCCAAAAAATATAAGCAAAATACAGTAATTAAGAGTGGGGGTGAGGTGGATATGGGTCATTCTGCATTACAAGCATCAAAGCAAATACATGGACATCCACATACATTTGAGTTAAAATATATGAGATGCAATAAAATAAAATTCTATATCTGCATATAACCACGCCATCCTCTCTTATTTTACGTTTTCTTCAAGAAGGGGGAAAGTGATAGTATCCCACACAGGAAAATACTGGCCTCTGTGTAATCTCTAGCTGATCCTGCACCTATTGAATCAATGAAAACGTTTTTGATGACTACAGTAGTTCTGGATCAGGCTCCCTGTAAGAGCAAGGCTTATAACAAGGAATTCTGTTTGACTGAACTAGAACAGATCTCATAATCGAACATCATAATCTACTCTTCCTATTCGTCCAATACTTCGTGAGGAAGCCAGGTGCCATCTTTGGGAGGCATTTTCAGGCAAATTCGAATGCCGACGAAGACTAACTCAATACAGTGACCGTACTGATAAAGGCTTAGCAAACACACTTCAAAATGCCATGAAGATCTATCTCAAGAGTTAAACGTAGTATCATATTTTTGCAATCTGCAGATAGGAAAAAAAAAGARTCCATTTTTACAGTATACTACCTAATTGTGCTGAGGATTCCATTCCTCTCTTAAAATGTCATTATCTTTTCTCATCTTTCTGTTAACATTTCAGAAGATAATTAAACTTTTAAGAAATAAGCAATGCCTTTCTCAGCATGATCAGGCCCTGCTTCTGT
Source organism: Nothoprocta perdicaria (assembly GCF_003342845.1). NCBI lineage: Eukaryota > Metazoa > Chordata > Aves > Tinamiformes > Tinamidae > Nothoprocta > Nothoprocta perdicaria. The sequence goes on from NW_020454461.1 coordinate 1,032,485, forward strand.
TTACTTATTCTCCGGCTGCTTAGCCACTAAGCCTACCTAAAGCAGTAATGATTAAACCAGCCTCGACTTCTTGGGACCCAGGCAATTGTAGAGCAGAACAGAGAAGGTCAATTTTTTCAAGTCACACAAACCTTAAAATAGCACCCTCCTCRCTTGTCATTTTTGTACCTTGACAAGATCTCCAGCAAAAAATTTTGCATTTTCAGTCTCACAAAAACCATGGGTTCTCCAGCAATGAGGCAACGGAAAAAATCAATACTTGCCATGTACCATGTAACCAATAGAATAAGGGCAATGATTTATGTATGGATGGATGCAGACTGAATCAGCTGGGGCCTCAAACAGAGGGAGAGAGAGAGAGAAAGAGAGAGAAAGAGGTGTGGGGGTGAGCCGGACTGCAGTGATTATTCCTACACTGTGGCCAGATTTTTTTTTTCTGCAGCAATAATCCCCCTCTCTGGCACTGCAGGACATAAAGGAAAGACTAGCAATGTGTGGAATATATGATGGACCAGCTTTTCTCTTTTTGCTTCAGAATATTGAATGCTATATTGAATATTAAGGCACAGTAAAAAAGGAAGAATGTGTGGTCTGCGGTCCTTCAACCTTCCAGCTACCTCCACCCTAATACAGACCAATCCAGGGGGTCAACAAGAAATAGTTTAAGGAGTCTCAAATTATCAACAGGATAAAAATGTGCCATCACTGCTTCATGACAAGAAAAGGCAGAAAGGGCTTCCTGAAGAGAACTACCATGTACTCCAGGACTTTCTGCTGAGAATATAGTTTTATAAATTGGATTACCAGGGATACAGCATTATAAGGTATTTAACTGACTATAGTGACTTTCAGGATATCTRATACTACTGTTGATTTAAAAACTAAACTATTCAAGATAAAGATTTACTTATCCTTTTTTTGTGATGTAGGCTACTAATAAACACTTATCCAAACTATACTCTATGCTTTCTTGCTGTGTTATTAATAAATATCTAGCAGATGACTTTACAGTGACAGCAGTATGCTACATAAATGCCACATTATTTTATAATACTTCCTCGATGGCTTGTATAAATTGCCATTATAAATCCTAAACATTTTTGTAATGCCTTAGATGTTTAGGCTGTATTTAAATTTTGAGAATCAGATGTTCCATCAGTACTTTCAATATTACAGTTTCCCATGCAGTAAGCTTGCTATAATTACTATTTCTGCCACAACTCTCATTAATAACTGAAATGTGTCTCTTTTCTCCCTGTACCATTCATACAATAATTAAATGTTGATATTATTAGTCTTGTTCTTAGAGGCATAGTATTTTTAGATAATGCTATAGAACAATAGGAGGCCACTAGTTAAATACACACAATTTTGCAAGGCTGGATCAATTAAAGCTTTAAGAATTGCAGGGTACTTAAAAGCCTTKTATTCTATATATGTCTAAGAATTCATCAGTTCAGAATAATATAGAAATGATTTAATTCCTGATTTTCTACCACATGTGTATGACAATAGGCTAGCAAGATTCATCATCATTTACTAAACTACATTCTTCCGTTTGTTTTATGGGGAAAATATCAATGAATATGTGAACAAAACATAATTTAAGAAAAAATGTTTTAGGTTTTTAAAGAATGTGATTGCATGTGATCAGACTTTGCAGCTCAAATGAAAACATTTCTGATATTATTTTGCTTTGATACTACCTACCTTCTTCTTTTATGGAACTTATACTATGCTTAGCATAACATAACATACACCTGTATGGTCAGATCAAAAAAAAGTGCCTCAGTGGAAAAAAAAAAAAAAAAAAACTTTAATTATAGAGCATGTATTTAATTCCCCAGTAAGTTGACAATAACAGGCAATAACACATTTTAGAGGATGAATATAAGAAACACACTATAAAGCAGAATAAGTACCTACAGCTCATTAATAATTTAGCCTGAAAATTCTTCGTTTTCAAACATTCAGTAACAATAAGTAATGTTTCTTAGCTCTCTTACTCCTCTGTCTTTATAGATGCCTCAAGTTAAAATCTGGTTGAATTCAGACATTTCTAAAGCCTTAGAATTATGTCAGACTAAAATGAAAAAAGAAGTGGTTCTTCCTTTTTCCCCACTAAAAGATGATCGAACACAATCCACAAGTGAAGATGCAAACACTTAATGACAACTTCTAATCCAGAAGTGATATGACAGGCATATTTTAAAGCAATTTCTCGAACTCCTCCAAGTACACACAGCAGAACACAGCAGGCTACCCATGTACTTACCTTGGAGTAAGACATTATAATTCCTCTCTGTCTGTTTTGTATTTCTCTCTCTCCAGTAAATACAGCAGCAAGAGAAACTCCACATGTGATGATGGACTTGCTTCACTTTTGAGCTCCAGCCAGAATGCCATGGACCTACAGCATCTGGAAACAGAAAGAGATTAACATGAAAATCTTGGCACTAACCCAAGGAGAACAGTGAAACAGTCAATGAAACAAGCGATGCTTTGCCACAGCACCATAACCAGGTGAGTTAGATGAGCAAGCACTCATTTGGTGCCAATTAGATAGGAATAATTGTTGAAAATTAATGAAAACCTATCACTTTGATCCAGGACCTAGACTGTTCAGATAACATGAAATATAGGCTCGCGTAGTGAAAGAAATCTGATCAAAGTCATTTTAAATGTTCACAGAAGTAGAAATAAATACAGCAACAGATAGTAAGTTTTAAGTTCATGTTTCATAAACAAAATTCAGGGTGTATTATCACTGGTGCAATTCCATACCTAGACAGAGTGCAGTGTGTTTTCAAATAAGCAAACTTTAAAAATTGCATAATACTGTTAGAATTAGCAAACAGATAAGAAAATGGCCACATTTGCAATACAGGTCTTTTCATTCCCAAATAAAAGTTTGTTTCTATGCAGCACAGAAACACTCTGTTCCCTATTCAAACTACCATTTCAAAATACACTTAAGCTGAAGAGCACTGACGTGGTGAAAATCCACAGCTGGGCTACTGAGAGACAAAACATAGAAAATATTGAAGAAAAACATTCTGCACTTTTGAAAGCAGACTGAAAGGAAGCTGATGCATCCCTTTGTGCAGCATTTTTAAAAGACTAGTGTGTTATTTTGAATTCACGTTCTACTAGAAAACATACACATACAATTGTGTATTCCTATCGCTTAATCTGAATCTTTCAAGATTTCTCATTTCTCTTAACAGCAACAAGGTAATTTAAAACGGCTTAGGTRAACATGCATTTAAAACTTTTTCATAAATTAAGCCATTGCAATTTGTGCATTAATAAGGAAATGTCACAATTTTCTTAATTGAAATGCTCTATYGTGCACTAGAAAGTACAATATTGTAGGTCATCAACAATTCTTGTTCCTTTGTATAGTCATATACAAAAAAAAATTGCTAAAATCTGATAAATTGCTGAAAATGTGCAGCACTGTCAGCTCCAACTGAAGCTACCAGTTACTGAGGAAAAAGGACAGCACAAAATTCTGCCTGAAACAAACCAAACTAGGCCAATGATTTAATGGAACTGTAACACTGTAATGTTAGATATTAAATATAATTAATAGAAAGAAAAGAGAAAAAAAATCACAACAAAAGTACTGTAGGACCCAATCTTGAAGAACTGAGGAGTATGAAAAACAGGAGAAGATGAATGAGCCTTGCAGCCTGCCAAACCACCGCGAGCACAACGTGCGGGTCGCAGCGCGCTTCCCGAGGCGGCGGGCAGCGACCGCTCCGCATCTGCAATTACTGTCATCACATTTATTCTGCTTTTCTTTCCCTTCCCGTATTTAAAGTTTGCAAGATCTAACTGATTATTTTATCTCACGCGAACCACCCTTGCTCTGGCAACAGCGCTTGAATTTTTAAAGAGGCTTGCTCTCCTTCCTCTCTCATTCCCCCTGAATTTTCCAAACCCCGATCTTAAGATAGCGCAAGTTCCATGGATTAAACAGTTCTCTAGGAGCCACCTAATAAAACACTATTAATTGTAATAGATTTTTGTTTCTTCTTCCARTGATATTTCCATGGCAACATTTTCACATCCTATTGTGGAGGGTGTTCCTCATCCACGGAGCGGGTTAACCACAGGGCAGGAAGGGCAGGCTCTTGGTCAGCCTTTATTTTCTCTGGTCCTTCAGCAAAGGTTAGTTGAGGTCAGCAGAAGCCAAAGGGTAATTACTTTTCCTCAACAGGGTTCAAGTCACCCAGATTGCTATTGAGACAACTGTGTGGGCGACCTTCAGTTTCTTTATGTTCAATCTTCTTTCCTTTTAGCAGAGCAAATGTTAATAAGGATGGTGGATATGGTGGAAGGCCAAGGATCTATACATTACCTGTATTTGCAGAAAGATAGTTTTTCATTTTGCTACCGTTCATGTAATTTTTAACAAAAAAAAGCAATTCACTGAGTCCAAACTATGGAAGGTTGCATAGTGCTAAAACATAAAAGCTATCAATAGCCACAAAAGTACCTGTTCTGTGATTTTTCCTTTCAATTAATTTTAATAATTATTCCAGTTGGAGGAGGGCTAACCGCTACTGCTAGCTAGGCTTGAGGTCAAACTCTGTGGAAGATGTACTGTGGATGAACCTTTCCCCTGAACAGAGAAAGCCCCAAAGAAGTATCATCCTCACTCACTCACTCACTTAAAAGCCCTTCTTAGTCTCATTAGTAAAATTATCAGCATTCTTGTTTCTTTTTACAATACATCTTTTTTTAATGTAAAAATGACAACAGTAAAAATCAGTAATACAAAACAAGAAATAAAAAGGGGGGATTATCTCTCTCAGCATTAATTTTGGCCCCATATCGTCTGGCTTTCCTTTCAAGCTCAATATTCACATATTCACAACCTAAATAAATAAATAAACAATGCAAGGATCATGCAGTGATCACTAAAATATCCATTATAAATCAGTAAAGTGCAACTCAGCTTCTTGAGTGATGCATTACTTTGTAAACTCAGCAAACGGTATAAATAATCACAATGCTGATAAACAATAAATTGAAGATTTGGTAATCCATTATTTCAAATGGGGATAAATGGAAGAATAATGCATCATTTATATTTGACTATACTGTACAGTATGTAAATTATTGAGTACTTGCTATACTACTTCCACATTGAAGAGGTAGCAGACAAATAGCTGACCATGAAACAGAATTACCCGGCTTCAGCCTCGTAGGACTGTTCGGCCATCTGTGTGACACAGGGCACCTGGGCCGGATACCAAAGCCAGTCACAAACTTCCTTCTCTCCAGCTTTACCAAGAGCAGCTCTTGCTTAGGCCAGAAGTTACACCCGCCCAGGTACAGCAACTGCTGCCTTCAAAGGGGCTAGTATCTGCTCCCAAATAAAAATACGTTAAACACGGGTTCACAGTGTATCATTAAATTAAGGATAACAGTATTACACGGATTATTCCTCAAGAAAAAGCTTCAAGTTGGGGAATTTAAAAGTTCAATTAAATTAAATTAAAATTTAAAGACATATGTAAGTTACACATATAACATATGTAAAATATATGTATAAGAACTCCAAACGGATTAAGTGATGAAACCTTTAGGTAAAGGCACTCAATGCTACATCCATTCTAAAATGACATTATAGAACAACTATATAGTATGTTCCTAAGTCTGTAATCTTACATTCGATTAAATTTGTCGGAAGGGAGCATTTGTCACCTTCTGATCATGACACTAGGAACAGTGTCGGCCGGGGATGGCCGAAAGCAGAGGCTTCACTAGCACCAGTTTTCTGTGTGTGCCCTGTCCCGTTCTGTGCCACCCCTGCTCCCACCAGCAGACAGGCTGGGACAGGGCACGTCATCTTCTTCTGTGAGAAGGGCAGGAATTGCCAACTTTTGCTGTGTGTCCCTTAAGGTCACCAGGACTCCTCCCTTCCCCACCAAAAAGATGCCATTTCTGTCTCCTATTACATATCCGTATGTTCTGAAGGACCCMATTTTCAGTTTCTCTCAGGCAACTTGAGGCAACTGTTCCCTCTGTGTTGCACCCTTCTGGAAGTAAGGCAATGGTCAGCATCTCAAGGCTAACATGTGGTATGAAACAACCTCTCAGAATGATTTCTCCTGAGGGAAATCTTCCTAAACATCTCGAGTTTTAACTCAATTTGATTTTAACACTTCTCTGTAGAACAATTTCTAAAATCAACTAGTTGATATTTACAAAGAGCGTCTTACTTTAAGTATAGTAGAATAACCTTTGGGAAAATGAAAAAGTAAGCTTTAAATTGTTCTTTAAACAAGTTTATATTACCCCACAATACCCAATCTTCACCTTAACTTCCCATCCAATAGTTAGATTAGCAAATATTTATAATTTGCCTTGGGATTGACTTCTGCAACTATCACCAGCCTATGCCTAGATCAAAGCTCATTTGCCACGGACTGTCCTGGGGCAGGAGGAGAATGACTGGGGCTTGTCCCAGCATTTATGTGATCTGCAGCGTGCAGAAGTCTAGGACACCCACCCAATGCACAGAGAACCACAAGATACACTGCTCATCTATCATTCCCACTTCATTCCTTCAAGCTCCACGCCATATACAACATGAGACCTAAGTGTCACAGCCCTGATAACTCTCTCCTACAACATGTAATGAAGACAGACACCAGTGTCGGTCTAATAAGCTATCCTGACCACTTAACTCCTTATGCCAGAAAGGCAGCTCATCAAGTGGACTGTGCTACCTGTGTGCTTGTAGCAACCAGGGAAAGTGCATAGAGGGTGGYAGCCTACCCTTACATGGCATTTATCTGGTCACCCATGAAGCGGCTGAGCAGGAAGGTCCCTTCTTCCACAATATAATCCTCAACATCTTGATTTTCTGTCAGGTTTTAAATCCTGCCTAATTAGAAGATTCACTACTCCTTATGATACCTGATTTTCTAATTAGTCTTCACAGCAGTCTAAATGAATTGTGATATATCATTTGRTATGTTAAATGAAAACATCCACTGCTGTTCTCACCTCCACAGGCACGTGGAGGTGAGGATGATTCCTCACCCCATTCCACACTGCAGATCATTCCAACTGCAGCACCTCTGGAGCAGCTCATGGGGGACACACCATGAGGTCAGACGTGTGCTTAYACACAGACTGCATGTCCACAGTGGACAGCAGCAGAGAGCCTGTGCCCCCCAAAAGAAGCCCGTACTCTATCCAACATACCTGCAGCAAATGTAACCCACAGGCCCCCGAGAGAAGCCCCTGGAGCCCTCTGCATTGCAGCTCGCTTGCTGCTCCCACTGCTGAGAGCCACTACATCAGCAATATTGCTGTGGGAGCATTTTGCTCAAATCAGTAAGCTTAGACAAGATGTAACAACCAACTAAATTCAGAGAGTATCTGAAGCATTTCCCTGAATCTGAGGATCCCAAGGCAGTTCACATTACCAAGATTCACAGCATTAAATCAATCTCACCTCTGAATGCAGTATTTTTTGCCTAGAGGTATCTACATTTCTGCAAACAAATGGCATTTCTGCATGCAAAACAAGTAGCTTTATCCAAATATCACATATTCAAAACATACCTTTAATGTGCAATTATATATTCAAAAACTTGCTTAAGGATCTCTAAATAGCTACTGGTCATTTGTGAAAATCTATGGCAGTTACCTCTGTAGTGCAGCAAGTTTGTCCCCTACACATCTTTTGWCAAATCACTGATTTAGGAAAGCAAGGTAGGAAGATTCAAAAGCACTACTGTTTCTCAGCGAAAATACATTTACAAAAGCATAAAAGGACTTTTAATCTCTTTGCTTTTCACTATTTATTTCATGAGTGAGGATCTTTTTTCTGATCCTTGTTCTCTCCCACGGAAACGGGGGCTTCAGAAAACTAGTTAGAATCTTCTTCCCACAGATCTTACAAAGTTCTCATCCCTTCAGAGTACAGAAGTGCAGAAACATTCTGCAGGGCTGAAAATGCCTTTTCTGGTGTCCACCAGACCCTGCATACTACAGGACAGATTTTCAAACCATTCCTCTAAGTGAAGAACCAAATGATTACCTCTCATGGTTAGCAACTGCTTTAGCAAAAGCTCCTCCTGATTTCTTTGTTTTATGGTGAGTTAGTGCCCAGGCAGAGGATGAAGGGTTAATGTCAGAGCACATCTTCTGATACCCTGATTGACTTTCCTCTCCTTTGTTTTCTAACTTCTTTTGAATAGGCAGGAATTTTCTGCCTGAACAAACTTTCAACAGAAAACAGAGCTGGGGCAAATAGAAAAAAAATGAGCAAAATAAAAACTGACTGGGCTGAAAATATAAAAAGGAGCTTTGGTTAAAAAATGAAAAATTTCTAGCAGAAGCATTCATTGTGAAAATAAATTAATTAAAAAGGTAAATCTTAAGCATCTTATAGCAATATTATTTAAAGATATCAACATTTTGACAGTGTGATTCATGTGGCAAATTTAGCTTTGGATGAACTTAATATTCAGAACGAAAAATGCATRAACTCAACTGTTAGAAAAGCTCTTTTAAAAATGCAATTTAAATACAAAATCATTATATTTCATAACCCTATTCATGTCTCAACTTTCCTCTAGGTTGAAATCTGATTCTAGAAGTTCTCAACAATACAAAAAAGCTTCTAATTTTGATCATTCTATTTTTATCATCCATAGCATTCTCCTAGTACTACTAGTAGGATAAAATATATTCTTATAAAAAAACAAGACTAGTGCATTTCAGTTATGGTTATCTATTGATTCAGTTACACTTGAATTGATCTCAAATTGTTTCAAGCAACTGCTCTGCACCCAAAACACCACATGAACCACAGAAACCAGATCAATAGATTTCAAGTGAAATAATTGTTTTCCTTTGTAAGACCCCATTACTTCTTGAATGAAGAACTGTTTGATTGACCTCCAGGAAAGCAGCAGATGTGAATAAGCCAAGCACCTCGGGCCTTATCATTTAAAGTGGGGCCTTGAAAATTACAGGAAAGTACCSTGAACATGTGCCGGGTTCGCTCGGGGAAATGCACAGCTGGCCAAGCCACAGCACTCCATTTTACTTTGATAAAACGAGAGCAGCAGTATAAACACGGCACAAAGAGACTTCTATAATTAGTCACTCATGAACACACATAGAAATATTTTACTAGTTCAGAAAACAATCCAAGGATTCTTCAGCGACTGGTTTTGTTTTCCCAGTATCAGTATTACTAAGTTCATTTTCCAGCTTGGTGAAGTTTCACATAGCTCTGCCACCAAATTCACTTCTTCACACTTGCTTACTGCATAATTTCAGTACTTGGTGCAGCAGTCATTCCCATTTTCAGATCCACAAGGTAGAAGGCATAATCTAGTTCAGTAGCTAAGAAAACCAGGGTAACCCTATTAATTCTACTGGCAGGATGGAGATTTATACCAGGAAAGCAACTTACTGGGATGCGTAAGATGGCATAGGGAGAGGTTAGGTCTACCACAGTAAAACAGGATCTTCTCCAGGCTGACTATGGGTTGATACAAGGGCTGTGCTGTTGTCAGCTTAAGACACACATAGCCCTGGGAGAGGAGATGCTTATAGCAACCCCAGGCTGCAAAATCTGCAGGACTACGTGGGAAATTCTCACTGTTCTGTCTCTACTTCTCCTACCACCGATGTGCTCAGTGCTCCTCCCTCAAGCCCTGGCATCCCTGGGTGAAAGCCCTGCATCTTCCTTCCCTACCTGAAACYGGGCCTTTTGCACAGAGAAGACTCCAGAAGGCCACCACCTCCAATGGACAGCGGGGTCAGACACTTATTGGTAGTTATTCCAAGAAAACATTGCCATAAGCACCAAACCTGGCAGTCCTGTCCCACCAGTCTCACTCAAAAGCCCTTTCCAGCTACAGCAAAACTACTGCTGAGATGAKGCACACAGAAGGCACCAATACTAAACAATGACAACAACAACAAAAAAAATCCCTATCTACTTATGAAATATAGTTCTATGGAAGAATTCTGTTCTTAGGATATTTTATACCCTCCACTGATTGATGCTCCTCCATCCACAAGACATCCTCCTCCACTCCACCACCCCCTCCAGAAAAAAGCAGTGGGAAAGCAGAGCAGAGTGGCATTATTTTTGCGATGGTAGGACAAGAGTCACTCTCCTGAATACCAGCGCTCCTGGAATTGGAAATCTTTACTCTCTGCTAATTATACTACAAATAAACAAAACACTCCCATTATACCTCACAATGTTCTTGTCGGGAAGCCCAGCTTAGCTCTTTGCAGATCTTAGACCCGATCTTAGGGTTTGTGTCTTTTATGAGTGCAATTAACTGCAAACACCTTGTCATAAACATTTTAAAAGGTCAAAGAGATTGCAACAATTTTGCTAAAGAGATAAATGGTCAAATAAAACATTGAATTGTTAATTCCCAGGTGACAGAAAGCTGCATGAGGCAGATCAATAAGAAGACCTGGAGGAAGAATTCTGGGATAAAGGGCGGGTCAACCTTGAAGTGTTAATAACTTGCTCCTATTATTTTACTCCGGCACATCATGTGTTCTAGCAGGTAACCGAGCACTTAACAGCAAATTAATGTCCACCGAGTCACGGAGTGGAACTGGGCACCAGAGATGATTAAAACAAACACCTCTGAACGGATTTAGCTCCATTAATCAGCAAAAAGAGTGAGTTTATAAAAGACAGGTAAGAGCTCAATCTTACTCCTATTTCTAATCCTATTCATCACTGCAGGATGAATGCAAAGCCTTTGTCTCTCGCTCTTTCTCCCCAGACTTTGTCCTTTCATGCTTGTTCTTAATACCTTGAGTTTTATTAAATAGTAACTTCTGAAAGCATGTACTTTATTTAGGTTGAAAGTATAGTAAGAAATCAGTACATCGAGTAAAAAGAGTACGCTGCAGCAGATATTCAGGTGCTCTGTGCTGTTAAAGCTGTTCTTACAAACCTAGGATAATTGGTATTAGCTTAAGGTCCACCCTACAGAATAAATTAGAAAAATGGGGAAGGGAGGCAGGACAGAGGAGGCAGCGCTGCTGCCAGGTCTGCGCCACGCGAGGAGAAAGGAGAGTCTTTCATGCTCTTTCTTAGGAAGATAACGTGGTCACCAGGATGTTTAGCATTTCTGCCTGTGTTCAAACCATATTTTATAACTGCAGCTGCTTAATAGATGACTCTTTCTTTTACTATAAAAATCATGTCTCTCTGTTTCTTACTGGACAGTCAACAAAATTTTAGTTTGGAATTAAAAATATATACTTAATATTCAAGACTGACTAAATGTGGATAGAAGGATCACCAGTTAAAATAATGAATATGAAACAAGGCTCATATACGTATTTAGCAGATACTGCCTATTTTCTCTTATCCACCCCATTCAATATAATAGTTGGACTATAATAAAATTTATACAAAAMAACCTTTTCTGAAAACTGTACTCATCCAGTTTCACTACTACTTTTAGGAGAGATGACTGACTTTTTAAAAATTCTTAAGAAATCTTTTCCACCTTATTCATAAAATTCCAACAAGGTGCAGACAAATTCCAAGTACACCACTCAAAAGTGTCTACTGAATGACTAGGGTTCAGAAAGTGACTTAACAGTGAGGTAGAATGGATTCTTAYTTTCTGTCTGTCTTTGGAGAAATATTACAGAGAACTTCAGGCAGCTAGAAGATGACCTGACAAACATTCTTCTCAAAAACAGTTCTATTTTGTAGATTCTTCCGGAAAGATATAACATATATATAAAAATATATATGTGATGAAATTTGTCTCAACAATATTAAGGAGCTTTTGGAGTACGAATACACTTTTTCCAAAGCAGACTGAGCAACTCATGAAATGCAAACTGTGAAAAAAAGATGTGAAAGTCTATCAGAGATCAATAATTCCTGACATGTATCGAAAAAATATCTACCAGTATCTATTGGAAGGCAGGAACTCAAACTATTCTAAGGCTTCATATAGTGACATAAAATATAGACAGCAATGCCTATATTGGTCCCACTAGATACTTGAAGCTAAATGAGCATTTGAAAGGTCAGTAATTTTACTGGCATAAATTGCATGCCAGTCATTTGCATAAGACTGAAAGTCAAATACCAGTTTTAATTCTACCGGTCATATGTAAATTTAATCACCCCACACCTCTAACAGTAACCTTATGTCGTCTGGCATGAAAAACACACAGAAATGCTATATATAACATCGTATATGTACTGTAGAGCAAACATCTATTTTGCAGGTTTTATTAAGTACCATTAAAACATTTTATAATCTGTCAACAAATTTTTAGAGGTTTGGTTAGCTCCTTATTAAAGGCTTTTACAATTGAAGATTCTAGAGAACCTCAGAAGCATTTGTTGGGATTTATGCAAACTGCAATCTAAAAGCTTTTCTTTAATTGCTTTTCATATTTAAGTAAAAATCGACTTTCTCAGGACCCAGATTAACTTTGAGGAGTGATTTTAGCTTYAAAAAGAAAAAGATCCATTACTTTACTTTTTGCAGAAAAAAGGTTTTAACTTTGTGTCTTCTAAAAACATCACCCAGTGTATTCGGCATGAGGCCTCAAGGCTCTTTCAATCAGTGACAGTTTTGCCATTGAAATTAACGGCTATGGGATCACAACTAGATGRGTCTTTAAATATTAAATACTTAAGGCAAAAGAAGAGAATCCAAAGAGACTTGCACAATTCTAATAGAAAAGTAGTAAATAATAATTATTATCCATAAATGGGTCTAATCCAACATGGAAAAGGTGATCTGGCAACAATCGATGCAGGAATTGTTAGTAACAGTGTGTTTAAAATAATAATCCAATCTAGAAATACACTACAAAATTACGTAATAAAAACATGATGATAAAATTAAACAAAGTTAAAGGTAAAAAATGCCCTGGGGTGTATTTCTTCCTTTGTCCATTTTCTTTACTCCACTACTATACTATTTCAAAATGCTGAAGTTTACTTTTATTGAAACAGGCAAAAAAAAAATTAAAGTTTACAGTCTTGGGTGTCTTACTGCTCTGTATCTGCATGTTGCATAAGCTGCAAATGTCCCGATTTTGTGACACACTCTATTTTTTTAATCATAGATACTTTTTGGTACTTAGGAAACTGCAGTTTTCTTTAATCCATCAACACATAAAAATAGCTGAATTAACTTCATGATCATGAGTAGCTGAGAGAAGAAAGGAGGGAATGGATATTATTACTTAAATCCAAGCATRGCTCAGAGTTTTCAGTAATTTCCAAAACTACTGACTGCTTAAAAAGTGAAGAGGTGAAAAAAAATGTTTTAGCTTATACAGTAATGCAAAATAAGACCACTGCCCACATTAGATGTAGCACAGCACAAAAATAGTACCGTCATGGTTTACTGGTTGTAAGCTGCCATGATGCACTGGTTTTCTCTATCCATCCTCTCCCACGTCATCTGTTCTTTTAAAGGTAAAAGATGGCTGCAAAACGATCCTTGGGCACCCACCAGGATCTGTGCTGCAAACTGCACCTCTTTTCAAGCAAAAACATGACACATGCACTGACTAACGTGTGGACCTTCTGTCCGCAAACCCTGGAATATAAGAGGATTCAAAACTCACAGGGTTTCTAGGGTTAATGGAACACAGGAGCTTTCCAGTAAAATCCACCTCCAGAGAAGCTCTACAGCCCCTTGTGCTTCGCTGTCTTCTGCATCCCAGGGTAGGAGGAGCATAAAGTCCAGAATTATCTGGGCTCTTCTGTTTCTCTCACTGTGAGGGCACCCATGTTATGGTCCATAGATTTCTGCTTAGCATAAAAATTGTGCACTGCCAGCCTACAAAGAAAGTAATTGCTTTATGTTGCCTTAAATGGCAAGGCAATTTAACCACAGGATATTGTTGAAGAAAGAGTCTACCAGGATAATTTTCTGACATAAAAGACATGGTTTTTTTCTACCCCATAACCATGCTAGTACCTCTGCAAAGAAGTAGCGTTGTGATGMTGCTCTTTGCTTTATTTTGCCAGGAATTCATAGCTTTCAAATAATCTACATTTTCATTTGAAATCACGTATCACAATTCTGTAAAGACTGCCAGGCTGACTCTGTATTAAACCAAAACCAACCATGTTAAACCCTTCATTTGAGCTAGTAAGTTTCTAAGATGTTGAGGAACAACAGCAGAACAGCAATTTTGTTCAAATAAGAAGCAGCAGAGCACACAATTTAAAAAAAAAAAAAAATCACACCTAATAACCAGTATTTAGTTAGTTTTGACATAATTTTAGAGGTAACAGTACTTGCATCACCTGAGATACAGCTTGGAATAAATATATTCTGYTTTGCACRTCATCCTTTCACTAACACAAGCCAMTATTCTGAATAAGGATTTTAAATCAGTCTCTTTGGTCTGACACACAGGACTTCATACAAAGCTTCTGGTAATCCTGACGGAACTCAAATGTTAGTTTATTAAGGTAAATGCCACCTATGAATCAGTCATAAAATGCTAAATAAATATAAAATGTTCTCAGAGAAACTTCTAAATCATTTTCAACGATTTAAAATATATTCTTTAAAGTTGAATAATGTGATAACTCGCTTATTGTATTAGTTTACCTAGAAAAGCTCTTTTTTCCCACAAAAGCAACCTAGCATGCTGAGGAGTAATTAATTCTCATGTAGTTTCACTAATTGTATCAAAAGAATGTGATTTGACCTCATAACTGTGGTCATTTTAAGAAGAGAGAGACGACCGCTGTGCCAGTGCACATCTTAGGCGCTCCCGGCTTTTCTTGCTCCATTAAAAAGCTTCTGTACCTCCCTTGGGACCCCACTGGCAGCAGACACAAACAGCACAAACCAGCAGGAATATGCAAAGAACAGGTGCTCCGGCTTACTGCAGCTGTGCTGCATGTGGAGGGGAATTAAATGGAAAAAGAAAGAAAGACAAAGAAAAGCTATTGCTTTTGCTCACCCTCTCTCAAATATCTACCTGGAGATGTTCCATTTCTCTCACAATGCATCTTTAAAAGCTGATGTTGTCACATGTTACACTCGCATGTGGTTAAGCAATGAGTAAAGCTCCTTCTGTAAGTTATAACCTAGAGCAGTTTGTGAATGAGGCACAAAATCAACCATATAGCAGAGTTAATCAAATGCGTTCATAGCAAATGGATATATATATATATATTATATATATGTAAATGCAAATGACTGAACAGATTAAGCAGCCATATTGCTAACACAGAAATATAACACTATGGAAAAATATATGGTTTATAGTATATCACTTGGGGAAAACACCAATTAAGGTATATATAAAACATAYAATTATAAAAACCAGCCATGACCAGGCATGTGTTGGTAACACATCGCTCACTGTCTGAACTGTTTCCTTTCTCACTAGCCTTCTGCTTTCCCTGTGTCCTATCTGCGCAGGCCATAAGCCACTCAGGAGCAGGGCTTTCCACTGCTCACCAAGAAATAAGAGACTTCTCTCATTAATCTCAGTTTATTACCACGGTAAATACATGCAAGGAGGAGGAATGATAACTGTCGTARCTAAATTGTAAAAATATGTATTTAATATACCATCACAGAAGCATCCTGCTCGCACTCAAACTGTRTGGAACAGCTGACATCTAGAAATAACATCCATAGACAAAATCRCCCAAAGATACATCCTTAAACTTTTGTGGTGTGCAGACTACCCCTCCACATGCCTGAAAGGTGCCTCCTCATGACTCTTCTCACACGAAGAGACAGAGGAGACCTGCGAGTTGCAGCTCCCACCGCTCCCCTGTTAGAGACAGTGCTGCTGGCGAGAGCTCTGCCAGGGCCCGCGGAGCTGCGCGAGAGCAGCCCCCAGGGCTCCCTGAAACCACACAGCGCCCTTCTCAAAGGACAGCATGGAACTGCTGGGACTAAAGACACAGTGAGAGGACAGTAACATTTCATTAGAACTTTTTCAATCTATATTCAGAATTGGCCACATCTCTCTTCAGCTAAATAAATACATGTGATGCCATCCGGTGCAGCTAGAACTATGCAATAAAGTAATGGGATACCTAAGCCTGTTCCTTAAGATATCTAAGGCTTTCTGCCTTCTCCAAACAAGACCTTGGTTCATGTGCAATTACTTATTTTCTGTGGCCAACTACAGCCACTTCACATGAAAACTGAGTACTGTAGACACAAGGGGCAGCTGGCCTTACAGTGCCAAGTTCTGGAGGGCAGAACATCTCTTTTGGTTTACATAGTGAAAGAAAAAGTCAAGAAAGCTGCTAAATGTCCACCTTCGGGATGTCTATAACACACAGGGTGGCTTTACAGTAGAGCTGATGCTGAAGGGTCTAATACAGAACCATCTTAGTCCCAAGGCTACTCTGAAAGGTACAGACTATTAGACCACCAGCTCAAAAACCCAAGTCACAAAACAATTTTCCACCCTTCCTCCTAAGTACAAGCAACCAAGCAGTCAGGGCAACCACACCTGCAGCTGGGCAGGTAACTGCACATTCATCTTCTACCCTGACCCTCAGCACTGGAAAACCAGGCATTTTATTTTGCTATATGCTCGTTTGTATGTATGCACATGTGTCCCCAATAACCTTCAAATCCCTGTTTTGATGAACTGTTAGTAATGCAGTGAAGAAAAATACTCATTTGTATGTGCAAACTTTCAGCAAACTTTGAACGACTTTAGAACAGGTGCCAGTTCAGGGCTGAATCTAAACTAATGAGACACAAAAATGTCCTTTGGCAATTCTGTTACAGAGCAGCAGGGGGGCGTTTCTTCTCAGCCACTTCCTTGCATTAAATGCCTATCAGTGGGAAATTTRGAGTATCCTGTAAGAGTCTTTCTTTAGGAAAATTGCTGAAATCTTTGAACCATACATGTCCTCAAAAATCCTGCTTAAGTCACAGTTCATATAACTTAGTATTTCAAAATTATCTTTTCAGCTTTGAGTTTCAGATTTTGATTTACACACTTCCTGAGGCAAGTTACATACTTTTTTTTTTTTTTTTTTTTTTAAAGTCTTTAAGAACACATGGCATAATTTGTTCTCCTGCCCAGTGCCTACAAAGCTTTTCGGAAACAGCAGGATTTCTTTAATGCTTCTTATTGAATTTCCCTGCTTTCTCATTTAAGGGTAGAAAAGCAACTTCTATTCCACACTCCTCCTAGCAGATTGTAGTAAAAGCAGAAGGGAAAAAAAAAACCCACTAAAGCTCTGACAGATGGTACCCAGCGTTTGACTCATGCTGGGCTCAGCAGGACCTATAGTTTAGAAGGTTAGGACTGTCAAAAAGACTCTGCTTATCAAGTGAATAACAAAGTGTGGACTGCCAGGCTGTTTCCTATAGAAAACTTGTATTTTACTTGTAATTCTTAGCTATCTTTCTGATGCTTCCGAAACTTCTGAGGAGCAGATGCATGTTTTTCTATTTAAGAACCAACTTGGAAGCTGCCATCCGCACAACAGAAGGAGGCACAGTAGGCCTGACTCGAGAAGTTCTGCCCTCACGACAGTGTCAGCGCTCTGGTGTGGTRACTTCAGAAGGGATTTGAGGGCCAGGAAAGAACTTCCCATCTCAATTCTTCTTTTGCAATCAGGGAAGTTTAAATCCTTTGTAAAATTTTATCTTCTCTTCAACTATTACACCAGCCGGAGGATTGCTTTAGCAAAGTAACAATGAGAGTAAAGGGCGAAAGGTCTGCGCATAAAGCAGTATTTACAAGTTTTTCTTTTTTCTTTTTTCTTTTTTTTAAGTCATTTCTAAGCTCACATCAGTCAACATTTATGCCATTACAAAAGTATCTAAAGTGACTACAGATGTTCACGAACAGCCCTGAAAGCACCACTGAAGTCTGGAGCAATGCAAATAAAAGGTTAACAGCTTGTTCCCATGCTTACTGGTAAGTCTGGACTTTTAACTTTGGGGGTTGCTTTCTGGTTATAGCAGTGTGACTCTGAATATATGACAGGCATTGTAATTAATCATTGCTATAGCACTGTACATTTTCTTTATTTCCATTTTTTTTTCCAGAAAACAATGTCAATTAATTTGTTAAACAAGCACTTTGTTTTAGTCATAAAGTAAACTGGTACAGAATTGTTAGCAGCTGCTCTCAACAGTTGAAATTAATGAGAGAGTAATTACACAGGGAAATACAACCGTTCTGTTGTCAACACTCAAGCCTGTCATTGCCTCAATTGCTTTTTCATTCAGGACTGTGAAAAATGGAAAGAGTGAATTGAGCTTTGCAGTTTGCAGCATATAATTAATTCAATGTGGATTCATTGCTATGTCTGGACTCAGAGTTGTTTTATAAAAGACTTAAATCCAATGTGCTACTGAATGGGGAAGGGAGGAGGAATCAATCCTGGTTTACAGAGAAACAGAGTCAAAGGCATGAACAGCAGCGTGACTGCCCAGAAATTATTCATTTCAGTTGCTCTGCTTCCAGACAACCTCTACCAGAAAAAAATGGCACGTAGTCCAAAATTCTCTCATTATAAATAACATTTACTAATTGATATCACACTGACCTTAGGTTAAGCTAATGTGATACTCCTGTAGCATATAGCTTGGGGTATTTTGTACAAGGCAATTTGTGCCTTGTACAATCAGAATGTTTGCCATCTAGTTTGTGTATTTAAAATTTGCTCTGAATAAGGCAAAGATCAATGAGTATTTTGTCCCTTCGCTGCAAAGCCAAAGCAAAAAGTCTGTTCTGAAAAGTGTCTGATTTAAGTGAAAGCAGTCACACATAAAAAAGGGGGTGGGGAGAAGGGGAAAATGGACTGACTGCTACAACCTGTTGCTTTTGCCCCTACTTTGTCTCCCTTTATTGCAGATTCCATTCCCCAATTCAAATCTCTGCTAATGTTTTATGTAGAGGTCATGAGAGGAAACATCTCTGTCCAACAATTCAGTTCATGCAGTTTACTCCTGAACATATTTCTGATGTATGTGTAGCAAATGAAYAGTTTTCTCACCCATCACTGCATCTCTGCAGAAGCTGTTTCCTATGCCCTTATTCAGCACAAAGACCTACACGGACACCTCTGGGAACAGACTTTTTTCTGTCCCCTAGACTCACCAGGCACAGCTCACTGCAAAAGCTACTCCAAGAGCTGAGTGAAAATGCTTTAGGCTCTGTTGAACTGCCCTGGGCTCCACATGCTACGAGGAGCTGTGACCAGAGCTGTTTTCCTTCCCTTTCCCCCTTTCCGAGCCAGGCCCCAGAGAGGGACTTAGAAGCATTAGGGGCATGGCAGGGAGGTGCTCATCAAAGGAGCAGAAATCCCCTCCCTGTTCTGGCAGGACCCATTTTTTGATTTTGCAAAAGTAAAGTGGAACAAATTACCTCGTATCCAAGACCTTGTGGTTACCAAAGTTATCCAAGGCCTGTGACTTTAATCTTAGGGACATATACATGAGTTAGAGATGAATGATTCTCACTGTCACGAGATGTGTACCAAGAGGACTGAGCAAACTAAATACAAAATAGTACCTGTAGCAAGATGCGATGTGGGACAGAGAGAAGACAAGCAAGGATGCTTCTAGGGACAACTATGGGAAGGAACTTGGATAGCAGGAAGGAACCTGAGTTGGCAAGTTTATGAATGCCAAAATTTCTCTAAAAGCACCCATCACCCAAACTGAAAAATTTGTGTTTTATCAAAAACAGTCAGTCTTAAAAATGCATAGGCCTATTCACACTCGCATTTCAGTAAACAACTTACTGTTCTTAGAYAGGTATTAATCTACTTTATTCCTTTTCTTCTGATGACCTTAGTCATCAGTAGCCTCCAATTCTTCACTGCYCCGTATCCACTCTGAGTCTCTGAGACTCGCTCAGGTCTCAGCAGAAGCCCCTAAGCGCAGCCGGCAGCGAGGCACAGCCGGGCTGCATCCCCGCGCAGCAAAGCTGCCGCCTGGCACGCGCCTCCCAACAAAAGGAACAGATGGGCTGGTCCAGGAACACCTACAACTACAGCACCTCTAAACACCAGCATTAAAGAAATTCCATGAATGAAGGCCCTGATTACTTTCATGTTCTCCTCCTGATAAAAAATAGAAWGAAAAATGAATTACTAACCACTCTCCTGAAGACCTGAACCTACTCACCATTTGAGGGTTAATGTCATTAAAATTGGGATGGTTTCCTGCGAGTTTGGAAATACAAAACAGAGCACACCATGCAAAATAAATCCTCTGCTATTATGTGTTAGCTTTTCAAAATAGACATTTAACTGCCAGCACAACAGAATAATTTCAAGATGTCATAAAAAAAATAAAAATAGATAGGCAGATTTGACCACCGCATTCATTTTGAAGAGATGAATGCAAGCATTTTATCACAAACTTCACAGGATGTCATTTTATTTACACCTCAATCAAAGCAAAGATGCAAATATAGCTTCCATAAATTTTATGAAACAGACAGGAGAGGGAGCTCTGTCTTCATCTCACTACATTATGAATGCGTTTTGCTGAATATATTAAAATCTAACCATATTTTTGTTCTCTGTCACACATTACTTGTCATTCTTTTCTCCTGGGACTGATTTCTCTTAGCAAGGAACACAGCAACATGGCACATTCCCCTGTACAACAGAACTTTTTCGTTTAGATGAATACAATAAATATATTTTTTGAAGGCTCTTCTAATTTTAGTATGGGCAAAAAATAGAATGTTATTCCTTTTTTTTTTTTTTTTCTTTTTTAAATTCTGTTTCCCTATTTGCTAACGTAGATAAAAACAAGTATTCTGTAAGTACTGGTAATATTAAGTCTACTTTAATATTTTCCAACTAAAAATACTGAGCAAGTAATTATTTTCATTGTCATCACTACTTATCTTGAAACTTATCAGACCAACMTGGGAATGATGGTAGAGAGGGTACAAATCTCCAAACTGTCAAATTCAGAAGAAATAGGTACAAGCAAACAAATGACAGCTATAATAAACTAGACACACCGAAAAAAAAAAAAAGTCACAGTTATCTTGCTGGCCCCATGTTCTGTGTTTATTTGAAATTTTCCTGTTGGAATATGATCTTAATCATGTTCTGAAAAAAAAAAAAAAAAGTGACAGCAAAAGCAGATGTATCTGCCTCTGGATATAATGCTAAAAACCAAACTGACTTACATCTGCCTCTTACAGGGCATATAAGAAGATTTTTCTTAATCCACTCGGAAGGAGAGGGGAGGAAGGGGAAGCTTCTGTGCCCCGCTTTGCTGCCGCACCTGCAGGCTGCGCAGCTTGCGACCCCGCCGCGCGGGCGCCTCCGACGGGCCGCGCGCGCCCGCGCCTCGCCGCGGCAACCGGCCCCGCCGGCCCGCGGACACGGGAATACGACGAGCCTCGTGCTCGTTAGCAAGCGCGAAAAGGCTTTTTCGCCCAGAAATCACAAGGATCCTTGTCAATGAAGCACCACACAGGCCTGCTGGCTCACTATGATTTTTGTTTTGTTCTAAACATGAGGAGTCAAAGGCCAAATCAGGGGCACGCGGTGTGGAGCTCTCCTTAACGGCAAAGAAACCCARGTTTAATTCAGGTATTTACTAGAGCTGCTTCTCTATAGATACACACACATTCGTCTTCTCCGACTCGCTCTAACAGCCTTCCCTATCACTCACCCTACAAAACCCATCCGTGGTTACACTAAACGCTGCCGTCGCAGGGATCTTCCCGCGTGCAGAGGACTCCGTAGGAGGCCCTGCCCCGTACTGGGCAGTGCCCGGGCAGGGCCAGGAAAGGCGGCACCCTGATGGCCACAGCGCTGCAACACAGCAACTAACAGCTGCAACACTGCAAACTTTGCAGGTGCAAAAGATCTTGGCAAAACCAAGGCTTTCTGTAACCTCAATGCCTTTTACAAAATAGTGTAGAAGAAGTCACTGGGAGTCACGCCATATGAAGACTTTTTTTTATTAATTTCTCAAGAATCTGTACAAACAGTCCTTTCGCTGCCCAAAGATAAAGGGAAACACGTAACCGTCCTTGCTCTCCTTAAGCACTTGAACATTTTCAAAGCATTAGGCACCAAAGACCTGTTCCTCATCCTTTAAATTATTCGTATCATTTAGCACTGGCAAAAATGAATTTTCTGTCTGCAATTAACATAAATCTTAGAAACTATGAAGTCCACAATTAATCTCCTGTGACTTGTTGGTATTTTTGTGTTTTTCAGTTTTAAGCATCCACACAGTACAAGTTTATGCACAATCTGTGCCTTAAAGAATGCACCATTTAAATTCAACATGACATAACAAGCAAGGCAGTCATAAAAGAGGCAAGACTTAGATGGACTACAGGGGAAAGGGGGTTACTACCAAAGAACCTCCGGGTGGCTGCAGGAATGAAAGGCGAGGTGGGGAGCACTGGAAACCTAATACTTTCTTCTGTCTTCTCATTCCAAAGCTTTTGGGAAATAAATCACTCCAGCTCAATTACAACATACAGAATRTATGCAGAGAAGGAAAGGGAAAATTTGAAGTATCTTCACCAGGAATAAACAAGTAAGCAGGTGAAGGCAAGAAGTGCCTATTCACAGATGTTTAGAGGAAACTGATGTCCTCAGTTTGGCCAGATTAGGTCTAACATGATTGTGAGGCATTCCAAAAGAAAGATCTACAAGGAAGGACTCACACCGTCTACGAACATGAAGTAAATCAGGGTCAAACGCTACATAATTATCAATCTTCTGAAAAACTTCTGAAGAGTTATATTTGATCTTCCAACAATAACTGCTCAATCTTCAACTCAACTTTCTTCAAGATTTACTAGTAATTCCATTTTAAATATGACACGGACTTTTAGAAAGAAAATATTTCTTCTTCAACCTGGATGTAAGTCGCAGACTGGGAAATCTCTGCAGGCAAATGTGATGTCTTTATAGCAATCTCACAATTACTTGTAGAGATTCTACAATCTGGCACCTTCATACACTGTAATCAGAAGTACACAGTTCTCCATGTTCTGCACCTCTGCTGAGCTGAACTCAATCCAAATTGCCTAAATAGCATGTAGCTCACTCTAAGCTTTCTTCATGAGCCATAAATTGAAAACAAGAGCAGTCCTAACTACATAAATKATCTTGTTGGACATTAGAAAAGCACTGTTTACAGCTGCAGATCAATGAACAAAGTTATTGTAGGTTATATTTGAACTATGAGAGTTTAAGTTTCCATTAAGAGGCCATACCCACTGCTAAGGGAACCTGAATCACAGCTCAGTTTTCTCAGTGCGACTAGTTCATGCTGCAGTGGGTGAGCTTAGCTTTTTAAAATGGCAATGCTTTAAGGAGCTGTTTGGTTGAAGACTGTTCTAAAAATCAAGCTTTGATAATGTCTGCAAGAATAAATCACTTTGAGAGAAACCTTTTTTTTTTTTTTGGTTAGACAAAAGAATCTAGCAGTGCAACTGGGGAAAAAAAGAAGTATTTTTTTTCCCCTCTCTTCAAGTGTTCATAGAATCGTGTGACATTTGTGAAGTTTTAGCTCATCTTCTCTGAATGGCATTCAATAGACTTATAGTTGATCATATGTTAGGGTTCAGGAAGGCTGCAGCTCTCAAGAAGAGATGAAGAGAAGTTTTTGAAACATCCAGGTACCCATTTTACTGAGAAATRTAATCCTAAAAGCCTGTGTGTGTGCACTCAAATAATCCTATGCCCCCGAAGCGGCAAACTGCTTACAGAAATTAAATTCTTTGGTTCTTAGCAGCTTACAGAGAATTTATATTTGAAAGAAGTAGGAAACTACTTGTTTGCTAATGGAGTCCTGCTCAAATTTAGCACATTGATGCCAGTGTCTTATTTGCAAACGTGGTGCCAGGGCTTGTAACCATTCAGGCAGCCCCACAAGGTGCTGCTGTGGAGCACAGGCTGCCAAACTGCCACCCCAAGCCTGGGCAACCTGCAGCCTCTGCAGCATCTGACCCTGAACTAAAGCGAGTGCTCGTGAGCCAAGCTCAGCTCCCAAAGACAAGCTCATGGCACAGACCTCAGGTGCTGTTGAGTCCTGGAGTTCCAATTATACTGTAAGAGCACGATCCACACACACAAGCAGTGCAGAAGAGCAAGGATAATATTGAGGTCACTTCAGCACCTCCTATAGGACAAAGCAGGCRCCTTCTGCAAAAAAATAACTTGAATCAGGCAGTCCTAAGCAACCTAATCTCTCTCAGTCCTTTTGACTTTGCCTAGAAAAGGGTAGGAGCTGAGCACAACGTTTGAATTTTCAAGGCAATCTTATTGGCATTATTTAAAAGCAAACAATGCAAAAGCAAAATAAGATCCTGTTCTGCAAAGCCATTGTTCCTGTGCAATAATCTCCCTCTACACAAGAGCTCTCCTCTACATATTGCCTTTCTTTCACTCCCACTCTCAGAAAGACACTGTAAAGAGCACATATACAATAGCAAGAACGTGCAATGTCTGCAACACAGCACAGATCAAGCAACCTTCTGGAAAGTCGGTTTTCCTGTGCTTCAGACTGAATGGGCCTGGTTCTCCTCCCAGTTTTGAACCTACGGACTCCAAAGACAGCCCTCTGGAAAATTATTCGGCCAGAACAAAACTTGTGTGAAAGCACGCTAGGAAGGACAGCTCAGCAGGAAARGACATCAATGCTGGCATGGAGCTGTTCATGCAATAAGCTGCAAGCAGGACCACAATTTTTATTTGGGTTGCAAGTTAGATAAAAACTTTGATCTTTTTTGGTGATGCCATGTTAGAGACATCTTTTATAATAATTGTCACTTGAAAGACCCATCACTTCCACTCACAATTCTGCTGCGAAGACAAACATCTCTGTGGACTGCAGGCACTCACCTCAGCTTCTGCAGGCAGCTGGGAAGCCAAACTGCCTCCTCCTCCACTCTTGCTGCYCCACTACCTGCTCCAGCAGGAGGGAGCAGTGTTCGACTACACAGGCACAAGTCCCAGAGATGGGCAGCTAACGGGATATTATTTAGGAAGGAAAAAAGGYAAGAACATTGTATCAATGCAGAAAAAAAAAGGGGGAGGGGGAGGTTGAGCTGTTACTGCAAATCTCCACAAAATCCAGCAGCTATGCTCAACTTTGTACTGAAAGAGTCAATTGGTTAGGTTGTTTTTCTAACACTATTCTCACTTTTCCTCTTTGGCTTCATCATTTTACATCTCCTATGTTCTCCCTATTCACAAGGGAGAATATACTTACTTTGCCCCTAAAACATGTTATATACTTTCTGGTTCCCAGCACTTCCCAACAAAGCAGCATTTTTCTAGTAGAACTACCCTCTTTGTTCATTTAGGACTTAAATTTAAATAAAGATTTAAAAACAATGAAAAAAAAAAAAAAAGGATGGTTGAATCTGCTCTTCTCAGGCAAGTGTTAACTGACCAAGTGGGAGGCCTGCATAAGCAACAGCCATGCCCACAGCTGCTAGCTACGCACGCAGAGGCAACAGGCATCGCAGCATCTGCAACCAAAACCCGTGGTGATATCCTACAAAAACAGATGACAGGGGGGCAAGGCCCCATTCATTTCAGTACAATGATTGTTTCAACACATGCTCTAAAATACAGAATCTGGGACTGGAGGCAGACTTGCAGTTGGAACCAATGCATTCTCCCCCATCAGACCCTTATAAATTATCCTTATTTTTATTAAGGCCAACTTGTTCTTTTCTGCTGTGTCTTGACAGAGGCTGTTTTAATAAGCTGTAAAACATTCAGTGTAATAAAAACATCAGCTAACTTGTCAAATTAAAAAACAAACTTTAATTACTCATTCAGCATAAGCCCTACAGAGTTATCTGTGTAGTGCCAAACATTTCCAAAAATGCTGTTGATAAATCATATGCAGCCTAGCTCTCCTTTCAGATTCATACAAAAACTCATCAAAGGGAAGCTGTGCCAGCAAATTCAACCCAGAGAAAGAAATCCAAGAACTGGAACCAATGCTAAAATCACTCCAGCTAATCTAGAATTTTATTGCCTTGATTATTTTTCTATCAACTTCTTGTTGCTACTATGATTAAGAGAAGCTTTGGTTCATCTTATATGCTTTAGTTTGCTGATTTCATTCTAATTATTTCTTATCTTGCTCCACTGACAGAATTCTCCATGTTTTCAGACTTCCGTTTTCTGAATGCTGCCACTATATTGACTACAATATTGCACACAAAAATAAGAGGGTTTTTTTTTCCTCTCTCTCCRAAGAGTTTCAAGATCTTTTCATATGCCTGGAACAGTTATGCCAATTCCAACAGCACACACTGAATACCTTCTAGGTAAAATCYGAGCCCCTGTGAAACCAATAAAACCTTTTGCATTATCCTCTGTGGGAGCAGGATCCCTCCGAAGCCTTTTATCCTTAGTCTAATCACCTGTTTCCAGCTACTCATTTTTATTAGCATATATTTTTAACCAAGACATAAAAGTGCATCACTCAGCACTAAACATATGAAGCTAGAATAAAAACAATTTTTCTTTAAAAGAAAAAGAAAAACCTGAAACACATGGCACTAGTGTGGAAAACATGTGAACTGGCAACACAGCTTTTCTCCTGTGGCTGCATCGTCAGCACTGTGATGATGGCCACCTACCAGTACAGGTCACTGTTTTGGGTAGTTGCCCAAGCTTCAAATAGTGACCTAAAACTATCTACTATTTAGTAATTTTTTTGAATCTTTACTTTAACCACCATGAAATATTGGAGCCCTAGCTCCTATTTATCCAATTCTGCATGCAAGAAAAAAGCTTTCATAATATCTGAACTTTCCATCAGCCRTTTTCACTACAAATTACACTACAAAAAATATTGAAGCCTGACTGTTTGATCTTTCAACTGGAAGTTCTAAACTCGCTTTTAATCTGCCTTACACCCATTTCATAATCTTATTACATCCACAAAAAAAAGTCAAAAGAACATTAAGGTTGAAATGTCAAACAAAGAAAAACTAGGAAGTGCCAGAATTAAGGTTCCCTGTGTGCTAGATTAGTCTGTCCCTCTTGTGCACYTGCAGGGTGATCTACTCTTTAAATTACAGGTTTATATGCTTTAAAGCAAGATTAACGCTTTTTTACCATAAGGCTATTGTTATGCACAACAATAAACTGCAAGGTATTCCAAATCTTTCAGAAACTTTCAACGCCTTCCCATTTATAGAGCAGCTAGGAGGGGAGAAGGGAAAGTGCTTAGATGTCTCAGAAAGACATCTGTTCAGACACCTCTATAATATTCTTCTGTATCTTTTTAGACCACCTGGTAACACCTGCCTAAATTCTCCCGTTCCTTTGGACTCTTTCTTGCCACAGATGCTCTCTAAGCATACAGTTTGATGCCTAAGCAGTTTCRATTAAGAAAAAAAATGTAATTAACTTCTGTACTCTGTTCACCCTGCTCTGTGACTGTGATTTCAGTACCATGTGCACCGTAGCCATCACTGCATACATGAAGAGGAGCAAGCAAAACGTACCCGACATAAATGACCAAGTAAGAAGAGGCACTACAAGAATTTACTGCATATGGTTTTAACCCTGTCACCAATGGAGGACATGTAACACAAAAGAAATCAGGAAATGGAARTACTTGCTATGTTTAGTAGCCTCACAAACGAAACAACTTCTGGCTCCCRTGTCCAATCTTTTAGCCACATTTTTTCCTCCACTTTCACAGACATGTAATAGATGAGGATGTCTGCTCATGTCTGCATCAGTCTGGCACTTTGTTTGGGACTTTATCACCTGATACCTTCCTTTGTCCAGCAAATTCTGTTGAGCAAACTGAGCAATTATAATCAGACCGCCTGCCAAGCCAGCCTCTGTTTTTTTCCAGAAGACAAGTTTCTCTGATGGCTTTCTGAGTTGTTCCCCTGCCAGTTAGCTCCAAGGTTGCCCTACACAATTTCTCGCAGAGGAAAACCAACAGCCAGGTGCTAGTGATGGAAATGATGGCCCCAGGTTTAGCAGAGAAGGTAAGAAGAGCAGCCCAATCTCACGAGACCCATCCTGCCGCTCGGGAGAGGGCTCCCTCAGCGAGTGCAGAGCCTAGGGATTGCTCTGGGGCAGGGCAGCTGCACACATCAAGGGCAGAATCCTGCCCATTGAACCTGAGCAAGGAAAACTCTTTGGCTCTTCCTGACACAGKGTTTTGCTTCTGCAGCAAACTATGATGAAACATGGAGAGCACAATCTCACTTGTCATCTTCTATAGGATAAYCTGCTCTAGGAAGCAAGCTTATATTTTACTTCATTCTCCCTAAAACTTTCTCTTAAGAAATAATCTCTTAGTATCTCCTTTCCTTCTTATAATTAATTTAATCAAATAGCTCCACATATATCTGACTCATTCTTTTACCATTGTCTCTTCTTGTGTGYAGTTCTGGCATGTTATTTCTAACACGTTTGATTCCAGTTACCAACTGTCTTCTCCAGATTTACTAACAGAGCTCCACAGCCAAACAGGCATGCAGGACTCGCCTGTAGCTCTCCACTCAATGGTACTACCACCAGGTCGAAGTCCTGACCAGTAGTTACAGGAGCACAAAAAGAGGTAAGTGTAAGGAGCTCAAGAAACAGGTGCATCAGTTTTTGGATGCTTTCCGTAAATGATCTTTGTCAAGCAATTAGACACTTTCCTCATATTTGTATTTTACTGTATTCCATACTACACAAGAAACCAAAATGCACCAGCTGAACCAGAAAGAACCAGTTCCAGGTAATCCTTYAGCAACTTCAGACACGCCAAGTAGCACCAAATGAACTAGGTCTCAGTTCAACAAATGGAGTTGCTTAATAATTCTTCGCTCAAAGCAGATGCACAGAGACCCTAAGTGGTTTAATGACAGATCTTCGCGAGCCCAGGTGCTGTCTGTGGAACGAGGCCATTTTTTCCTGTGTGAGGCATTCAGGGAAGAATCCTGGCTGACATGAATTGACTTGCAGGCCTAACCTGGAGAGCTGTGAATTGGCTTAATCTCAGCTGGCAACTGTGAGCAGTTAATAAATTCTCTCACAGTGGTATCTGGGATTATGCTAAACACAGCATTTTCTTTGCTCTAATGGACTAATTGACCTGCATGGCACCTAAATTACAGGACCAAGAAGTGCTGTGGCAGCAGACAAAATCCAAACAAACCATGCGCACAAGATTAACCCTGTGGCTTACTCAAATCACTAAGTACACGGAACTGCAGATCCTGCACCGAGAACTCCCATCCATCCCCGCATCCTGCGGCAGAACAACCACCACTCTGCTGAGTTTACAAATTCTTCTGCCATCCCAGCTTGTTTCAATCCCGTTGGAAACGTTTCTTGTGAAAATGCCACCTGAAAATACAGGTCTAGTCCAAAACTAGGCAATGTTGGCTTTTCTGGGTTTAATCCTTCATATCTGAAGTTTTCAAGATTCAGAAAGTYCTGTGTCCAGACCTTTAATTCATGTCACAAGTTGTTAGTGTTCCATCATAAACCCTGCATTTTCTGTTCCCCAAAGGAATTACAATCAATTTTTCCTCCTCAAGTCCCAGGTCAAACCAATTAGGATTCTTAGCATATTTTTTTAACACTGAAGTTCAACGTGTTGCAGAGGAACAAACGATCATTTCCCATTTTAAGAAACATAGCTATCCCATCTATATCCATATTTATAGACATAAAGATTAATACAATGTTTGGAGAAGGAGATGTGCAACTTATCTTTATGGGCTACAAATTAAGTATCATGAACAGCTTCATTACCTTTAAAATTGAAGGTACACTAGAGAGGCCTTTAAAAATATGGAAATTCAAAGAATATCTTCCATCTTTAGTTCAACCGCCTTAAATTAATAAATGATCACAGTTGCATGATAAAATGACAAAGTCATCATCAACTGGTTTGATATTAATGACCATTAGAGCTAGTTACCTATCAGGCAATCAAACATAAATCCTGTTACACTGAAGAATACATTTAATACCAGGAAAAGCAGAGAAACTCCTTGCTGCAAAATGCTCCCTCTCTTTTTTAAAAGATATCAACCAAATATGCTGTAATTATAATACTGTTATTCACAATGCAGTGTTTGCAGCATAGGCACCTACCAACCATTCTAAAGAGGCAGAAGTCAATGTAAGTCATACCCAGTAGGAACAAGTATGGTACACAGCCAATGCACACAGAATATTCATATTYAGCCTTGCATTCACCATTGCATCGCAGTTTTATGGGTGTAAGCTCCATATGCCCTATCTTTATTCCCCTGAATTTTATTTGTATGTGAGAGTCCAGGCATATCTGTAGTTGCCAAATGACTATTTATATCATATTAAATGAAAAGAATCTAATAAAGAATGGATAACTCTGATGTACAGAGGTCGGTGCTGAGCAAAAGAAGTACGATACAAGACCTTTCAGTCCTTCACAATTTACTTAGCAAATCATTTCAAGATAAAAGAGCACTGCCTGAAACTGCCATCAAGGGATGCAACTCCTACCCAAGCAGCACCCTGACATAAAATTGTAGAGTTTATGTATTATATTTATATGAATTTATCATCCTAAATACCTGACATGGTTCTTTTTTGCCTTCAAAATGTTGTTGGATTTCCCCTATTCACAGGAAGCCTTTTTCTTCCACATCCAAAGAGCAAGTTAACAAGAATATCTAAATCACTGTGGGACACAGACAACAGAATATTTTAACAGGCAGATCTAATAAATGGTGTGGTACTTACGCCACAGAAGCAACAGCAAACAAGTTATTAGCTTACATATGACTTGCAAAAAAAATGTAGAAATGTAGTCAGAGCAATGGGCTGACACTTTTAACAACTGACATGAATAGACATATAGTCTGAAGACTGTTTCTCATTTTCATTTTGCTAAGGCTTACCAATAATGTATTTAGAAATGGCCTTTTTTTTTTTTAAATCAAACACGGACTTTTTTTTAAAATCAAACAAAGGTCCAACGTTTGAATACTGTTCAGTTGGGCTTAATTTTCAGCTTTGAAAYTCAGGATGTACTGATTTTAATTAACAACTTCATTTTTAAATACACATCAGATCTCTTCCGTGGTGTGACTAGCTATCAGTCACTCTGAACCAGACGGARCAGGCAACACTTAGCAGACCAGAGATACTAGAAAAATTAAACATCCCATACCACTGACTTCTGTACAGTCAGCATATCAATCCAGACCCTGTTCCTGACAATCCCAACTCTTTGCCATTACTGACTGCTTGGCATAGGAAATCCTAAGACTAGTTTCAGCTGTGGGACAAAGCCCTAAAATAATTAACTTTTTCATGACTGGATTGGAGCAGCAGGGGCAAGGACTTCACTAAAATTATGTGCAGACAGACACATTCTGGATTATTTCTTTTCAGGCCTGTACTTGCAATGCAAAATCCAAATACTTGCAAAATCACTGACCACACTTCTTCAAACAACAGTGGGTGGAAGGAGAAATCTTTATGTGTGAGGACTGTGCCATATTCTGCTTACATTGTGTGTGCTACTTGCTGCCAGCACAGTGAGCTCTTGCATAGCAAGTGGACAGACAAACCTGGCTCATACTCATCAGTGGAAATACAGAGGCTGGCGACCAGCACTCAGGTCTGAAACCAGATTATTCCTTTAAAATGTGGCATTCTTGCTAAATCCAGAAAAAAAAAGTGTGAGGAATAGCACGCTAACATTAGGCCCATAGTTCTCATTGCCAAAATTCTGCATACAAAAAGCCCATACACACTGGCATGAGGTTATAATTTCATGAATTTCACAACTTGAACACTTACTGAATGTACAGGCTCGCCCTGCTGAAAGCCTACATCATTTCCTGCCTTTCGGAGAGGCAGGAGACTTGCTCGCTAGCTCGTCTTAAACTGTTCAACTAACACACAGAAGTTTTGAATAATGTAAGCTGTGCCTATGTATGAGGTTTGTTATTTACAGTGACTCTTGCTGATACTTATTCTTAGGAATTTTTAGGTACTTCATCATTCTCCTCAAAGAGCATATAACTTTTCTGAAAAAGGGCAAAGTGCAAGTAAGTAGTTTTCTTCTCTTGCTAGTGTACCCAGACTTCCTGAGCCTGTGCATTTATATTTTAAAATTAAGAGGAAAAAAAATTACATGGGGCCACTGAAATTGAGAAATTTAAGATGTAACCAAAACCGCTGCAGAGTTTTTGATGTCGCAGATACTGCATCAGGAACTGATTGGATAACAATCAGCCACCATCAGTTCCTAATGCATTGCCTTCAGCATCTAAACAAGCATCTACGAATTTCTGATATGAAGAATAACTGCAATATTGTAATGATTACCTATCTGCCAAATATCTACCCACCAAAAACTTGACAGCTGTCTCACAAGAACACAGTATTATATTTAGAGGGAAAGGTGTTTTTCAGTGGGATAACTCACTTCCTGCTGCATGAGGACAGTGAGCTAGACCCAAACTGGGAGAAAAAAAAATGAAGTCAAAAACAACTGCTCTTGCCCGAACTGATGACCGCAACACTGAATTTCTCTTTATAAAAGATTTACAAGACATACCCAAAATATAAAGACTATGAAAATGAAATCAGACACATTGTGCCTTATTTCAAAGTGCCACATAATTATTTAAAATCTATTTTGTATATCATATGCACATAAAAATATGCATAATCATTTATACACACATATCTATGAGACAGAATGAAAATATACAGAGAAAGAAATCTTTTCTTCGCTGATGACATGCAGGCCACACTGTGCTGGAGGTCAGCAAACTACGCAGCAAGTAACTTTAAGCCACGTCAGTTTACTCAAAAACTAAATGAGACATGGACTCAATTTCAACAGCACATGACATCTAGGAAAGTGGAGGGCCACTTAAGGGCGTGAATAACAGATCTTCCAGGCTCTCTGGGGTTCCTCTACCTCCAAAAATGATTTGATCCCTGATCAGAGCTCACTTGAAGGACATAGTCCTAATCAAAACAGCTTCTGTTAGCAGCACTACTTCTTTGCTGTAAACTGGCTCAGAGAAAAGCCTGGATATGTTGGAGGTGCTATAGCCCTATTCTGGGCATGTCTCATCTCAGGTGAACCTGTGATCAACAATCCAAAGCAGGATTTTCAATAAAGTAGGAAGATGTATAGTAGTATATAAAAAAAACTACCAGTGAGTTTACTAGGGTTAATTTATCAGGAAAACAACCTGACAAATTTTATCCACATTCTGACAAAAACATGTCATCCCCACACTTCTCTGAGGGGAAAAATAAGGGCTAGGAACTTAATTATGATACAACTGTCTTCTGACATTGTTTTATTCATTGTTCTTATTCAGACCTGAAGCTTTAACCCTTCGTATAGAACCTCCTGGCTGTGTCCTGGTGAGTTCTGCCCATTTCCTCCACATAAGAGGTTAGTCTATCCACACATCCTGAGTAAGCAGAGGGATCTTCAACTCAGCTCAATCCCACAAACTGCAGACATTTTTTTAAAAGAGCTTTAAAAAAAAAAAAAAAAAAGAAAAAAGGCACTTTTTTTCTTATTACATTGGTAGGAAAGAAGATGCATATTCAAATCCTGGACCCAAAAATTAGGGATTGGGAGATGGAACATGCTGGCACAGGTTCCCTATATTAAAAATCTCGGTGCAAACCGTTCAACTGCAAAAGAAATTTGCATAGAACAAGAGCAGACTAAAGGTGTAGCAGTACATGCAGAGACAGGGAACCCTTTCTAAGAGGCAGGAAACATGGCTTGTGGCAAGAGTAATTTAGGAGTAAAACAGGAAGCCTGAGTAAGCAGATCCTGACTGCAAGGTCAGAAAGGTAAGTGCCAGGTTCACAAAACTGCAGCTTATGCAGTGACACGGAACAGACTGCAGCGGCTCCAGGGCAGCCCTCAGGTTCCTGCCCATGGAGACCCACATTAGCTCTGACTAGCACTCACATTCGGAGGGGACAGTCTGACGGAAATCAAATAGGTTTCAGCCTTCCCCCCTGTTGCCTCCTTCGTTCCTAGGAAAATTTTATCAGTACTACTAAGACTTAGAAACCTTGGCCTTTCACTTGTCTGTCTTGTTTTTGTCCTATTTGCTCTTTAGAGGAGAGAAAGAGGGTGCCATTCACCATGCTCACTGCTACCACAAGCTCATAGCTATTTCCACAGGATGCCTGGATGCAGCAGACACACCGAGCTCGGAAGCTGGCAATGTGTGAGCAAGAGAGCTGAAGGGACTGCTCCCCAACACACCACTGCACATCCGCACAGCCACGTGCAGTGTAGCCACATGCAGATGCCAGTGTAGGTGCTGAGGCAGTTTTAGCCAACCTCCCCCATGTCATTCACCAATAAGCCTGGATTTACTCACGAGCTAACCCAGGGAGTATGGAATTAACACTGACTGCCACTCCTCATGCTGTGGCCTTACATCATGAAGTTAAAGTCTCCCTTCTCAAGGAGACTCTCTGTTGGCCTCAGGGCTCCCTTTAGATTGAGGCCATGTCAACTTAAACCAAGAGCAGAATAAATCCTGCTCAAAAAAAGAAAAAAAAATTGAAGATATACAAATAATTTGGTTACTTCTACATGGGCCGTTTCCCTTTTATTTTTCTTCGCTATTTCTTTTTTTTTTCTTTTTTTGAAAGAGCATTAACCTTTAAGTTACACTATTACTGCGCTCATGAATACAAAAATCATGCTTCCTTCTGCAAGCGTTGTTAGAGCCGACACTCAAAGCAGAAGTCCTGCTACAGTTGCACATTCAGCCTTCAGTTAATAGCATATGGCCTGGGTTCTCACACCTCCCAAGCTCCAGCTGCAAGGCTCATTGCTACAAGGTGCWCTATATGCCAAAGCCAGAAATGCTCTAAAAAAAACACATTTAAGGACAGAGCCATCAATGATTACTGCATGTGAATGTCCAGATTCAACCTCCTTCTTAAACCCCTAAATTGTTGCTTAGTGCAGAAGATGGCCAACTTCACATCTCCTCTGTCATTTCTTTTCCTCCATGCATCACTGCTTACTACCATGCATCTGACACAACTATGTGAATCTGTGATGTGATAGGACTGTTCCTATGCTCAAAATTACAATGCTTTTATTGCTAATTCCTTCCTTTTTCTTTACAGCAAGTGTGCCAGATCCCTACAAAGAGGGAGAGAGAGAGAGGGAAAGTGAGAACTTAAAGAAAAGCTGCAAAACTTACTATAATTTTTAGATTTTATTTTATTAAAATTAGTAGACATCAAGATGATTATGTCCCTTTTTTCTAGTTCTGAAGTGCTCTGAAATCCAGGGGATTTAGGCCTGTTTGATATACTAAGTCACCTGTGATGATACCTCAAACATCAGAGCACTGGGGATGAGGATTGGGGAGCCTGAGCTTTTGCTTTGGACCCAATTAACCACCCTGGAATTAGCATGGTGGCATGCGTATCACAGATCCCCTGCAGCCCAAATAGAGAACTAGTGGCTAGGAAGACAGGAGGGAGTRGATGCCACTGAGCTCACAATGTAATCTAATTCTAGATTCTAGGGCTCCCATCTCATCCTCTCCTTTTCTTCCTGTTTCTAGGGAAGAAAGCAGCCTCCACGCTGCTAACAATCCCTCAGGGCAGGCAGCATTAACAGGCAACACTTGCTGCAGCAGAGCAAGTCCCCGGCGGCTGCCGCAGCAAACACCAATGGCTAAAGAGAATCTGCAAGCCCCAGACTGGAGGTGGGTGAGGAAGGAAGCTCCTACCAGGACACCAAACCTCTGAGCTTCGTGGGACCTCAGTAACATCTGTGCATTCTCTGGGACAGCATTTGCAACCAAAAGAAACTAACACATGCAAACAGAAAGACCAACTGGCACACAACCTTCTATGTGTCATGTAACTTCTTTGCTCCCTCCTCCCTGCTGAACGATAGGACCAGCTTCCAAGCATCTTCCCTGAAGTCAGCAGGAACTGGTAAGAAAGCAAAAAGGGGCCCTTCACTCTTCCTTCACAACTGTTTTTTTCTTCCATTTCATGCTCCTGTAGCAGCTTAGCCACTGTCTAATCATCCTGCAGTGACAGCCTTAAAAATGGCATTAACAGCCTTTCCCCTGGAAAAAYTGTGTCACCTCAGAGAGAAAGCAGCTTTTCCACTACTCTCTCCCACTCCCTGATGCTCCTCTGACAGTGAGGAGTGTGAAAACGCAGCACTCCAAGTTTGTTAACCACAGAGCAACCACATTCATTTATAGCAATATGACCTGGGAGAAAAACAAGGAGGGAAGAAGCAGGAAACATTTCATATGCCCTTAATTAAATACTAAGATGCTTAAGTTCATATGCTTTGTTCTCATTGATTTGAAAAGCACTAAGAACCATAGTGGTATTTCCTGGGAATACACACAGAAATTAACCGAGGCAGACATTCCTGTCAATAAAAATGATCATACTGGTCTTAGACCAAAGATCCATTTAATTCACTTTGTAGTAACCAAGAAAAGGTACCCAAAGAATGCAAAAATAGTGATAAAATTTTTAAAATGTTTTTCTTGCCTCAAACAAGTTGCATCTTATGAATTCTGCAAGTCCTAAATTTCAATGTATTTAGTATCCCTAATCAATTCATTTTTCATGAACCTGTACAGTACCTCCTTAACCAGCATCCATCCATAACACCCATTGTAAGGAATCCCATAATTTAACTGCACATTGTATGAAGAATCAGTTGTTTCTGTACCTCTGTTCAGTAGAGTTTCCTTCAAGCTTTACCTGGAAAGCCATCAGCTGTGGTGTGTGAAATGAATACTATTCCTAAAAACTTTGTTTATGTAAACAGTGTTTCCATTTTATTCCCASTGTTCAACCATTCTGCTGACACCTCCTACTGACAAGCAGGTTTAAAGTGCAGGTGCAATGTCAATACCTTTGCAGAACAAGCCTGAATGGAGGTACATCCTTAGCAAACGGCACATGGCTTTCCACAAGCTAGAAATAAGAAGCAAAACCATG
>NW_020454461.1:1069554-1081278 GCF_003342845.1 Nothoprocta perdicaria
AAAAATAGAACTTAAAAAAAAAAGAAAAAAAAAAAGACTGAGCAAAGAGAAAATAGGTGCCTATCCAAAAAGGGGATCTGAAATTCTGACTTGAAGAACACAAAGAAGTCTTCCATAGAAGTTTACTTATCTTCTCAATTTCTGTCCAAATATCTCAGAAAGAAGGAAGATGTTTTAAATGAGTCCCCCTCTCCCTTGACTGCATACTTGGAGGTGTTTCAATGCCATATTTATTCCATCAAGTTTATGAAATAAGTTACACCCAAGCAGAGTGCTCCAGAGATGCCCATTTCAGGCGGCTGGGTATGAGTAACTAGCATGGAGGTCTGCAGGCTYCCTGGTTTTAGGCAATCCACCTCCCACTTGGACCATCTCTCAACACAGGCAGGAAAGATGCATAAAGCTGTCCACCCTTTTGGATGACTCTACAGTCCTGATGAAGCAACAGCTTGGGGCACACACTGCAGTTAGCCACCCACACAAGTAGGTTAATATATTTTCTGATGATTCATAAACCCAGATCTAACAGCAGAATTAAGCCGTTTGTTCATTATTTTGGAATGAAACATAAGCTAACATTTTTTACAGATGACTGTCAAGGCAAAATCCTGGACTGAAGACTCTTGCTTATCTAAAACGCATTTCAGCTACACCCTTTAAGGCAAAGCCATGTCTATTAAAAGAAATAAAGAAAGCCCCAGATCATAGTCCTGAATATCCAGCCAGATGCAGTACTCCGTGCTTTCCATTATGTCTAGATTGTGCAGGGGGTTATTGCTATTGCCATGCTACATAATCCCTACTCACTGCGGACTAGTTAAGGACGGATTTGTACAACCTTAACTGCAAATTCTTCTGCTTTTCAGGTGTTCTTGCTGAGCCTTTAATAAGGCTCAGGCTTTGAAGCTTAATTACTGTCTTAACAGTTGCAACCACTAAACTCAAGACATACGCTAGAGGAGGAATAAGCTTGTAAAGCCGGAGTTAACTTTAATCAAAAAGTGAAAACATGAGGAAAGTTTTATTCATCAATGGTTTTGACAAAATTAACTTTAGTGTCAGGCACATTGAGTCCAATTTTAAAATCACAGGAGATCTGCCCCCTTGCTCTTTCCAGCAAATGCTATTCAATCACTAATTATGAAAGAGAGGAAGAGTTGCCAATCAGAGAAAAAAGATTCACAGCTGCCAATTGACTTTACTACTAATATAATGGAAAAAACATGTGCAGAACAGCCACTCAGAAGATGACTGCCCACAGCACTTTGAAGAGTTACAGCAGAAGATGGCCACAGAAGATTACATAATTGGCACACAACTCAACTAAGCTAATGCACCGATCTAGAATGAGAGACTATGACACAACTTTTAAAAAAAAGATGTTTTATTGCAACCCCCTTGTTGCGAGAAAGATTAACAACTTCTTTAAAATTTTTTTTTTGAAGGAGAAAGATTACTATGTTGCAGCTAATAGAGGACAAACCTTTATAATGGAAGCATTTCTAAATATTTTATAAGATCAATCCTTTTTTTTTTGACCTGTCTGCAATGCTGTGAAGTCACAAAAGCAATAATACATTTTGATTGCAGAAAGAACACCAAAGAATAAACTGAAAATGTAAATCCACTCAGTAACCCCTTTTTCCCCTGTTTTCATAATTTCCTTGACAACAGCCAGCCAGCTTTATGATGAAAATGCCTGTATATAAATGTATGTAACTGCAATAACACCTTTACAAAGCTGGCAATTTGAAGTATAATCACACTGTAGCATATACTTCATATAGTTAACAATAAACACATCACACTGTAGCATATACTTCATATAGTTAACAATAAACACAGAACTGTACCTTTAGACTCCAGTTCTACAACTGTATTCTCCAGCACCTACCTCTATTCAGAGAGCATCCTTTGCAGATTAAGAATGTGTGAGCAAAGAGGGCATGTAATACATTAAGAAAGGTTGCTGAAAACTGAGTTAAGAATGAAAATTCTAGTTGTGAAAAGCTCAGCAGTGCATCAGCACAGATTTCTATTGCATTTCTGGCATTACTTCTGCATATGTGATATATTCTAATGGTTTTAATCAGTTTATACTATGTATGAACTCCTATAACTATACACTAACATAATTTTGAAATAATATTAGGTGGAGAGTCCAGACTCCAAATTTCATGAAATGGTAGGATTCAAAGATGCCAAGTATATACAGGATTCCCTGATCCAAACTATCAGTACCTTACACAGCATGCTGTTCGTAGGAAAAGCTCACTATCTTTGTCTTCTTTTTTGCTAGAGATTTTGAAGCGTCAGATGTGGTAATAAAACTGAAAAGTTACTTCTTTCCAAATGCATTATTACAAMTGATATGGAAGCATTTGAGGAACTTCAAAAAAGCACTGGAAGGTCCACCTTTTACCCAATTCACYCTAACTTTCTAACACTAAAAATCTCCCTCCTTGTCATCTGAACACAGCACATCTGGTATCTTTACTAGAGGCAAACTTTCCCACAAAAGATTGCTACTTTTCTCATCTAAATCTTTCTGTTCAAGACCCCTGGATTTCATATTTGCATTCAGCAACATCTGCACTTTGGTATTTTCAATCTTGATTCACATCAAGATATTACAGAAAAGCCTCCAAACTTGCCAGTTGAGAGGCAGAATTTATTATGCCCACAAATGATTAATTTTTGACTCCAGAATAAGTACCGTGTCATTTCATAAGGTTTTTGATTATATCTCATCCCTCAAATTTGCAGATCATGACAGCAGTATCTCCTCTGGTAGCTCTACAGGCTGGATTACCCTGAAAAGACTCTGCCCAGAGACCACTAGGTCTACTATAGGTTTACAAGCTCTGCTGAAAAAACATCTGTAACTTCTCCAAGCCCTGCATATGCACTGAGCTGGCAGAGGCTGTAACCACCAAAAGCTCTTGCTGTTTGAGCCAAGGTCCTTTACGCAGTTTCACAAATGGAACTTACAAATTACATGTAGAAACAACTATGGCTCATGAAACTTAAAAACATTTCTAGCTTGACCAGTGTGGCCAGCAGGGCTGTAATTTCTGTGAATCCAGTATCTGAGGTTCTTGGAATTTACCAGCTCTGCTGGCAAAGCACTCGCATCTTTTAACTTCCATGGGAACAAGAATGAGGTTCAAGGAACTTGCAAAGCTCCCCAGGGCAGCTGGAGGAACTTGCGAATTCAGTTAGACAGATACCTAGTGTTCATGGAAAACTGCCAAGTTCTTTCCGAAAACAAATCATAGTTCATGATGCTTACAGTTTTTTACTGCTGGAACTACAGTGAGGTCCACTGCAGAGCTTACACTCCTCACTGAATGCCTGAACAAGGACGTGTCTTTGCTGGGAATTTAAGTCTATATTCTTGGCTGTGAACCGACAAGAAAACACAAGCTTCCCTAGAGATCCCTCACGGCTGCAGCTTCTACCATATGCCTGAAGGATACAGTAAATGTTTTTCTCATGTTAATTAACCTCCACAGGTAGTCTGGTGAAGATTATAATCTCTACCAAGTATCTCACATCAAAGAAAACTGGCACCAGAGGAGCAAGCAAATACTTTGGGTTCCAGCCTCAGAATATTTCTGCAAGGCTAGATAAAAGGYAGAGATGTTGCTAAGCCCAAAGCAGTTCCATGTTCCTCTGGCACCTGTTTTCCTTGTGTAAGATATCCCCACACAAACCCCTCATCCCTCATCAACGAGAGGTGCCAAACTGCAGTAGCAGAGAGAGCACTGATCCCTGGAGAGGGTACTGGGYACAGGTGATGAGACAGATGGGAAAGAGTAAAGAAAGTATTTACTTTCTCTGGATCTTCTCTGAGGAAGAGAAAAATTTGCCTCATAGGTATTTACAGAATGTCAGGGTTGTCTGGAGAGAGATCTTTGACTCTGTGGCCCTCTACCTCTGACTTGCCAATCATACAGCTGAGTTAGACTGACTGATTCAAATGAAGTTTCGGTGGGTCCTAAYCCCAGAAATAAACTGGAGCACACCATGATCTTTGGAAATTCTAGTTTGCATATCTGAAGGGGGTGCAAACAGAATGGAGCTCCACTAATCTACATGTTCTTTCAGCTTTCTCCAAACCTTCTTGCCTAGGTTAGCCCAGAGAAGCCTCTCCAGAACAGAAGGAGACCAACAGAGAGGTGCTACTGGAAAGCCCCTGACACAGCTGCATGTGCTCTGTGTACGGGTGTGTAGGTATGCACACATACACATCTTCCAGCAGACTAATGTGCCATAGTTCTGTTCATAGCTGCAGCACCAAGAGATTAATTTTTGGCTTCTAGGAACATTAAATTTATGAAGAGAAAAACAAAAGATACTGTAAAGAAACCTAAGTAGGAGGAAGATGTACCTTGTAAGCCTAGATAAATGAAAACCTTATTCATCAACACTCCTCAGACTTTGCTTATTATATTGACTTCTCTGGGCAGACATCTTCCCTCTCCTTTTAATCCTTTGAAAATTTGGCACAGGCAGCAAGCAGTGATTGACACTGTGTGCAATTGGTATTCTCTTTACTTCCTCTTTTCTCCACACTGATAATTAATATACCCAAAGAAACTCCTTTGCAAATGCCTTCCAAAACCCTCTATTTTTCTCTCATTCATCCTCCCCATACACATTTCCCTTGTAATCTCAAAAAGCACATGGACACAATGCAGCCATTCACCTATCCCCCTCTGGCACCCWTTGGGATCTTCAGACAGTCATTTCCAGAACATGATCATTAAGCCAAATTATTAGATTTAAAATTCATAATCTGCCAAGCTAGAAGAGTTCAGACCTTTTTCCTGAATCATTTATTCTAGCCTATCGTGTTGCAATTTGGTTAAATAGACATTTACAACAAGACAGGAACATACTGCAGTAGCTTCAGAGAATACTACACCAGCACAGAAAAATATAGTTCTCCCTAACGTCCCATCTAACATCATCTGTGGTGATGACAGAAACTCATGTACTTTTCCAAATAACAATATTATACAGCTTTAGTTAATTACTTTGACAAAGCAACAAATAAAGTCTCAAAAAGGCGTAAGGTTTGTACGTAATAGCTTAGTACATCTTTTATATAACTCATTCCAATTCTTTTCTTCTTTATGACAACTTTACATTAAGTAAACTGACCTAAATAGAGGGACAGTGTTATGCTCTAGCTTAAACAAAAGGAAAATCAGTTTAATTGCATGTATTATGCTATAATATGCTGACACTCTCCACAGAGACATTGTCTTCCTTTTTTAAGCTGAGTCTGTTCACAGGATCCATAACTCTGGCTCAGTTGATCTGTGACAGTTCCCTTCTTTATGAACTAGAACAAAAGGCCAAACAAACTAGAAGATGATCAATCTAGCCATTCAGGTAAGGTTTTTTCCACCTAGCAGCAAACTAGGGCAAAGCCATCAACTAAGATGCAACACAATTTCAGAGACAATTCCTTTTCCCAAAATGAGCTGAACCAAAATCCCCAATGCCAACTTGCTTCCAAACCCTGCATGTAGACTTTAGAGCTCTTCTCCATATCAAATGGGATGTTAAGTGTGAAAATACAGTCTCGCCAGAGAACATCATGCCTGTGTTCTATGTCTAATATTTCATCTTGTCTGATGCGAACTGAAATTAAAGAACGTCTTAAAAAAAAAGGCCCATTTTTGTTTCAATTGGCCTTCCAGTAAACATTCTGCTTTTCAACCAACAATTCAAGCAATTGAGACAAATGCACCTCATACTCCCATTTTGCCACTAGAGGGCAGCTCTATATTTTCAGATCTTCATTAGCCCAAAGAGGAATTGATTTCATTACATTCCTAAATAATGGATCTACGATATATAGTTTGGGTTCAAAAAACTTCGAAAGACATTTTTAGAGCAAAACGCAGTGATTCCCTTTTAAATCATCAGTTTGGCATGCAGTTCTGAGATGTATGTAATGTCCTTGTACTTTAGAAGATATTCTGCGGTCACTTCACACATAGAGAGCCCCATTCAAGAAAAATCACTTTATTTTACCAGGGTTCTGTTTCCATTGTGCATCCCCTGTCTTTTACACTTACAGTATTTTGTGCTGCTTTTAAGT
Organism: Nothoprocta perdicaria; assembly: GCF_003342845.1. NCBI lineage: Eukaryota > Metazoa > Chordata > Aves > Tinamiformes > Tinamidae > Nothoprocta > Nothoprocta perdicaria. The sequence continues at coordinate 1,075,673 of NW_020454461.1, forward strand.
CCATATGCTTGAAACAGCAACAATAGCAATTCATTGTAAACCAYGTTTTTAAAGGTCAGCATTCTTTTAATGTGCACATTTATTTAAAACCACAGATCTGTGTTAAGCCATTTTCACCRAAAAGGAACTGGCTGATTCCCGTTTTCCCTTTCTTGCCATCAAGTCATCCCTGCCATCCATATGTCTTCACCAGTGTTACACTATATCCTAAAACAAACATTAGCATTTACATTTGCTTCTCTGTATGTTCCACTCTGTAAGGCTAACCCAGCAAGAGCCAACAAATGATAGTCAGATGACAGGAGGGCAGCTCCTCTTTCCTCCTACACAACCTCATACCTTACATAAGCATAGGGGCAGGGCAGGCTCCACAGCAACTTCACATACAGCATGAGGGGAAGTCCAGATTCCACTGGGCTCTGACCACAGATCTGCAAGGACATAAATGAAAAGCATCCTTCAGATAAGCCAGACAAAGGCTTTACCATCCCAGCTGGAAAAATCCTTATTTTTAATTACTAGAGAGACAAGGTATTTTGCTCCCACAACTTTCATTCCAATTGAGATGTTCCCCTAATTTTGGTCCCTTATTCCTCAGAGGGCTCAGACATTAATTGCAAAGGCTAACCTGGGCTCCAARGCCACCTGTTAATACCATGCCACCATACCAAATGGGAGCATAGGCTGAATTCCCAGCCATGTTCAAGGACCTCATCCCTCCTCCTATCCTTTGCACAGCACACCTAACAGTGGTGCACAGCCCTCAGTGCAATTGAAAGCGGATTTTTTCTGGGATTACCTTATTAAAATATCATAATTGTACAAGTTCCTTTTCCTACTAGGAGCCCTACAAGTGAATACTTGAACTGGATATCTTACAGCGATTAATGTAAAAGAACAACTGAAAGAAGGTTTATTAAAAAAAAAGAAAATAAGGCAGATCATGTCCAGACTAGGTCAGACTAAATTTTCCTCTCATTTTGTTACTCTTCAGAATTGTTGTGGCCTGCTACAGTTCTCCTGGCAAAAAAGAGAAATGTACTGTATAGAGCTTGCCGCTGCAAGAGCTGAACACCTCTTTTCAGAGAATACCAACCTACAAAACAAATCTTTCTGCTATTCACAAGAGAATCATTGAGTATTGCAAAACTCGATAATTACTGATTCATGACAGATTTAGGAAAAACATCATCTTAAGTAATCAGGTCAGGGCACTGCTGTTGACCACAGTGTTGGCAAAGGAAAGAGTTTCTTTCCTCATATCTTTCATCAAAGTCTAACATTTCACAGTATGTAGCTTTTAGCACTTCATTGGTCCAGACCAGTAAACAACCAACAGCCTTAGGAACTAGAATTTAACCTGTGAGCAMACAATCTATCTAGTATTATCTCATAGCTCATTTACACCATTCATATACTCTCTGAGTTACTGTAATTACTGAGGATCTCTAACAGTCCCAAAATCCAGTTATGAATCCAGCTGATGAATTCACAAAATTATTAACCCTTCACCCATTCAGTCACAAAAAGKTATGGTGTGCCACGTATTATCAGCTGTGAAAGAAGAGTTCTGGGTATCAAAATAAAATAGCTACTTCTTTTTTTTCTGTGAAGATAATGTATGTTTGATCTTCACTTCCTCCTGGAAAAGCCAAGAGTTTTTCTCCAACAGCTCTTATTGTAAATAAATTCATTTCACTTTCCTCCATTCCTGCATGATATTCCTTGCTTGACATCAGGAAACTATTCTGAAAACATAGCATTGATGTGAAAAAAGGTATCTGACTCCAAATAAAATATTGTAATAGCTTCTATTTACCTTTACAAGATGGACACTAAATTAAACTCCTATAACTGAGAAATTGTTCATTTGCCCCAAGTAAATATTTGTTCTGGAGGAGGGAAGGCCCTATCCACTTTGCCTAACTATGCTGAGTATGACTTAAMCAACAAATAGACTATGTTTTAGTCACCTAAACCCAACCTACAGGAACAAGCTTTTGAACATCTTAAACCTGCTATACATCAGGCCTMCATCACAGATACATCTTCCAATTAACAGAATTACTACTAAATAATATTAACTATGTTGCGGATTAAAATTAATTGGGTGAAGTGTGTCTGGAATGATCCCATCCAAAGCAATACTTTGTAGCACAGCCATAAGCTACAATTTTTTCCACCAAAGTATTCAATATTTATATATGTTTGTTCTAAAATAAATGATCTCTGCTAACAACTTTGAACCATTATTAGCTCTACAGGAACGTTTAAAAACCACTCAGCCCCATATCTTTAGAGAAACAGAATCATATAATCATATAAAATTTCCTAATAATTGAAGAAGAAATGAAGAATTCTGCATTACAGAATCTTCAGAGAAAGGAGGGACAAAATCCCCTATTTCATAATAGKGCTCGTCACATCCACAATGCATTTTTTCGTTCTCATCCGCCTAACCAAACATAGGAAAAATGGAAAAACAGGAAAAAGTAGGGAAATCTTCATGGACTGCATGCCATACTCCTAAAGCCAAAGTGTCCATCCCTGTTTTTGCATCCTTACTTTTAAAACTGTGAGGAATTTATCGGATAGTAGCAACTAACAGTATACACAGTTGCTTACAAAACTGTGACTATCTAAATAAACCCACCGTGGCTGGGAGAGATGAGTGCTTGGCTCCAGTTTCAAGGTGAGAAAGAACTGGACCCTTGCTCCTAAAGCACCAAGAACCAGCTAACTCACAGTTAACCCATCTACTTCTAACAGATTCATTACTCTCATCATTAAGATGGCATTTCTTAGCAACCGTAGCTTACTTAAAGATAACCATAAGGAACTTTAGTAACATTCAGAGATTTGTATATTAAAGGCTTTCCTGACAGATTTATAAATTCCAGATACTTGGTAACAGAGGCAGACAATTCATTACTCAGCCACAATTTGCTGACAAAATGTTGAAACAAGAGCAATCCTTRCATTTGAAGAAAGCACTGGCAAGCTCAATAAATTACACTTTCCTGGCTCTAGTGCTCTCTTGCAGAGGTTGAATTTATATGGTAAAAGTCTGCTGTCTCCTGGAGATGCACATTTGAAAAATGATTGATGAGCATAAATGACCAAAGCCCAAATTCTGACATATTCTAATTACTGCTTCTGGAAGCAAAAAAAACCCTCCAGCTACAGCTCACTGTTTCAAAATGCTGTCAACATTACAACGAGAGAGGCACATTTTCTCAATAGCGAGGGTGCTGTAAAGCAAAACTTCTCTATACAAAAATAGTTTAAAAGAAAAAACAAGGCTGGAAGTGATTACCAGCAAAGTGTTAACTAGGACTCAGGTAAATAYATTTCCCATCCTTTGAGTTGATGCAAGTGTTTATTTTTTTTTCCAAATGCCCTCCTCCTAATTTATAAAGCCGCAGAAAGATATGAGCAGGATTGGTGCTCCAACTGCAACTTGTTCTGCACAAAACAACCAGTCCTTTTCTTAAGGCAGATATCTATCCTTATGTACACCCAGTGTACATATTAAGTCTATTGAGTATCTATGTACACTCATAAGGATAGATACTCAGTAGACTCATACTCAGTAGACTACTTTGACCAACTTTAGGGAGCCTCCTGCATGAAGCGGAAGCACACCATACAAAACACACTGGCTACCACGAGAAATGGGCAAAATGTCATTCTGAGAAGAGCTAATTCATGTGCAGGAAGCTCCGTGTGTCCGCTCCACGCAGTCCCCTGGCAGCCCTGGCAGCGCTCGGGCTGCTCGGAGGCAGGGTGAGAGGCCTCCTGCGTTGGTCCGCTGCCACCAAATAGGGCATTTTAATATCTTACTCGCCAGAACGTGCCAGAGAGGCCCATGACTCTGCACACACTGAGCCCACTGTCGGCAAAGAAGAACACAGCGAGTCCCAGGTGACATCAGGAAGTAACTGGACCACACTGGGCTGTGCTGGGGTACAGGTGCAGAGCRGTAGCTGTTTTGTTTTGTCTCAATCAGTTTATTTGAGGCCTTCATCACTTCTGGGGCAAATAGTCTTCTAAATTTTAATAGTCCTTAAAGCATGAGAAGCATGAACGGGGGCAAATAATTTCTATTGGCTTTGGGCTTCCAGGGAAAKAGAATTTTAATTGATCAATAAAAGAATTCCCAGGTCACGTATCATTTAAAATTAGAATACACCGTAAGTTACATGCTAGTTTATTACACAGAGGAAATATTTGCTTTTGTTCTGCAGCTGCTTAAAAGGGACACTGAAGGACCTGAGCAGCATTGTCCCCTTTGTCTCAACCCCACAACCCTTCCCTGAAAGACTCAAGACTCCTACAGAGCAAGCTGGGATACGGACCCTCTTCCGCCACTTTCAGCTGAATCACCTGGACTTTTCCAGAATTTGACGCATTTCAACCACATTTATCTGCAAAGCCAGGAGAGAGGATAATATTTCATACATCGAATTTCAGAAAAGGAAAAAATCCTATCGTTACTTTTCCTCTGCTCTTTGTGTGACAGCATCCAAACTAATATCAAACTAGTTTAGTATTCCAAAGAATTTAAACACTCTGGCACACAGCCCTTAGCTAAGGGACTCATTATATTGGTGTCACTTGATGGCATTCAGCAACTTTCTAAAAATCAGGAACACACTCTGTGCTCTTGACTGAGACCTGGAACAATGTGAAACTAAAAGAGGGAACAGTAACAGCTTAAATACGTAGTCTGCTGTAGCTGATACGCAAGTTAGAAAGCCTTAATAGTCACATTCTGTACTCCAATTCATACCTTACTTTCTCAGAAATATAATATCTAAGGTATATCTAGGGATATTAGGAACCCTAAATGCTATTACCCTAGGTAATATAGGGTAAGAGGAGATATCCACTCCTCAGAGTAAATAAAAATGGATGTCTAACATGGAGGGGAAATAATGAGAATCTACATACTCTATGTATCTACTACTCACCCACACTCTTCTTATTTTTGAATCTTAAGCATTTCAGTAAATGAAGTTCTACCTGTTTCTACTTTCAGCCAAGTCAATGACAAGATGCCCAGGGCAGCTGTCACTGCCAGTTGAAGTGAATCTCAAAGATAAGCATCCACACTCCAGTGGCTTTGAAACGGATCTGGGTACCACACCTAACTGTCCCTGGAAATCCCAGCTACAAAAATGAATGTATTTCTCCCACTTGTGCAATTGTCATGTATTTTCTTCACTTTGGGGATGGAACATATATCTAGAGAGAAATTAAATGACTCACACAAAGCTATACAAGAAGCCAAAACCAGTGTTGAAAATGGTCTCCAAGATATTCTGGGATCTGAATTCGGGCATTTCTGTTTTGCCTCTTCACCAGATCAAGGAACTGCACAAGATAGTTTAATCAGAAGAAAACTACATATTTCAGGAAATATTCTGAATATTAAGACCGTTGTTCGTACCTTAGATGGGCTTTCATAGTTCTATGAAGATGTCCTAGAGTTCTCATTTTATCCAAACTGCTCCAAAGCCAGGACAGTACCAGATCTAAAGTTCTGTATGCGGAAACTCTGTTTTTTGGGAAAGGGAAAAGGGAAAAGGGAAAAGGGAAAAGGG
>NW_020454461.1:1081369-1086271 GCF_003342845.1 Nothoprocta perdicaria
GAAAAGGGAAAAGGGAAAAGGGAAAAGGGAAAAGGGAAAAGGGAAAAGGGAAAAGGGAAAAGGGAAAAGGGAAAAGGGAAAAGGGAAAAGGGAAAGATGATGACTCCAGTGCTACAGAAGCCATATATTGACTCTAATGCATTTTTCCCAGCCTACCATTTCTTTTATTTAGCATAAGAAAAAGAATAAGAGAACAAGAGACGATCACTGGTAGGGAATGGAGTAGGAAAGAGCTGCTACACATAACGACTGAATAGTTTAAAAAGACTGTTCAAAGTCCAGATAAAGTTGCTTAGCAAAATAAAATCTTCAAAGCAATAGCGATGTGATCTAATTTAAGGCCAAGCCTGAAATACCCGAAATTCTTACCACATTAGGTAGTCGTTGCCTACATGATTAATACATAAAATCAGACATTCTAGGATTATGGATCAAGTTTTGTTAAGTCAGACCTCAAAGTTAGGCCCTTAAAAATGCTAAGAATGCACCTGTAAATGAGGCGTATAAACAAAGGAAAACCTGTATGTGAGAGAGCAAGTGAGTGAGGAAGGATTCTCTGCAGAAAGTTGTCAAACCTATAAACACTCGTTTTGTAAAGCTGTTCACATATGGAAGGGCTTCAGCAGGGCGAGCAGTTTTCTGACACTGCTTAGAGCTGAACGTGAAAGAAGGGTGTATTTTTTGTGGCTTTAGCCCACTGCTGATGCTACTCAGATCAGACGCTAATTTCAGGCTTCCCTTTGAAAAATTAGAGAACGTTTATAGGACTGACAGTTTTCTGCAGGGAATCCTTCCTCACTCACTCTCTCACACACACGTTTTCCTTGCTGTCAATGGACTCTTTGGTGAGAGGACAAGAACATTCTGAGCATTCTCTCTCTCTGAGCATTCAAATTTCTGCAGCAATTAACAAATGTATACAAAATATATGATCATATCCCTCAATTACAGAACAAAAGTAAACCACATGCTTGACAAATTGTGTGCAAACTGCATACTTCATCCTTAGCAAAAATTAAAAATGGCAACATTATTGTATTTTACTATCCTCACAACATTGCTAGAGGATTAAAAACGACATTAAAAGTCAGCCTAGGTTAACCAAAGGCCTAAGCCACAACAGAACTCATGCAAGCTCCCCCACACAGTAGATACTAACAGAATAAAGGCTGTAATTCTCAGCCTATTACTTCAACTACTGATTGCTGGCCCAGATCGTACACTTTAATTTTAATGACAGCCCACAGGAGGAGAGAATAGGTTCTCTCTCCTCTCCTACTAATCTTTCAGTCCTTACTAACTTTTTGTAATTTTAGCATCTACTATCAGAAACAGTTACAACAAATATTTACTTCTAGCTATCACTTTCTATGAATATTGAGAATAATTTCCCAACACAGTTCCTTCGAATTAATTTTACAGTGAAGTAACATCTCATACTACACAATTTCTTCACAGTACCTCCCTTGAAGATAAATAAACTCATAAAATCTTACTAAAAAGATCAGGATTTGCCATATTCGACACACTCAGGAACAGAAATGATCTTAAATTGACATTGACAGTTCCCTGAGCTGCCAAAGAAAAGCTGCTTGAGTGCTTGATCTTCTTTTCTAGTAARCTATGCTTGAAACAGGAAAAGGGGGTCAGATTGAGGAGTTGAAGAGATTAGACTGCAGTTTTGTTTTCCTTATTTTCAAGCTAGCCACTAGGATCACTCTCCGCTGGCTCTAAATTATGTCCAGTTGTCTACTGGCCCCAGGGACAACTCCCACAGCCAGAATTAGCTGGAGTGCAGTGACATTTTGACCACACAGAGTCTTCCTTCAGCCTACCTATCCTGGGGATTTTGAGGACGGTGACAGTGGCAGCAGGTTCCGCCAGGAAGAAAAAAATGTAAGTTGAAAATAAAAGTTAAAGAACATATGAAAATATGAAAATTGCGTTTTTATGAGAAGCAAAAACTGCCATGTAACAAAGGGTTCACTTAAGGATAGGATAYACAGGGCATCATTTTCTGAAGAAACTAGAAGTAATAAGGAGACAGTCTCCCAGGGCTATTCCTGATAGGGAAACAACATGAGCAACCATTAGTTGGCCTAAACTACACAATACTGTACAGTCAGCAAGAAAGAATGGATGGTTTGGCCAACTCCTACATGCCATCTTTAGACATGCTTAAATATGTAGAATAAATTTTTCTGAGCAACTGAGATATCTTAGGTGTTTCTCACTATTTCCCAGGGTCTAAATCTTGCCATTCCTACATCAGGCATATTTCCAATTGCTTCAGTAGGAAATATCTGAACTACAAAATTACAGTTTTTTTCTATTACTTGCATTTAATGGATCAAGAATAACCTTTGGCAGACTGCACTATTTCAGTAAACATATTAAAAAAGAGAACTAAAGAACCATCTAAAGAACTAATGAACCATCTAAAAAAAAAACCAAAAAAAAATATTTAATGCATTATATTTCATAGAATTATTCTCTAGGCCAATTTCATCGAATCACAGAATCACAGAATCCTTAAGGTTAGAAGGGACCTTTAGAGATCATGTAGTCCAACTCCCCCGCACACAAAGGGTCACCTAGAGCATAGGGCAGCATCCAGGCAGGTWGTGAAGATCTCCAGGGGAGACTCCACAACCTCCCTGGGCAGCCTGTTCCAGGGCTCTATCACCCTCACTGTTAAGATATTTTTCCTTAAGTCCCTGTGGAACTTTTTGTGCTTCAGTTTGTGGCTGCTTCCTCTAGTTCTGTCAGTAGCCACCACTGAGAAGATCTGCCAGAGTTCTTTGATTTAGTATGACAATTTTTCAGGATTTCTCAAAGAGATCAGCTTGTCCAAAAGAGCAGAAAGGGGGGGAAAAAAAAAAAAAAAAAAAAAAGGATCTGGGCCCTTCATGGGATTTTTACTGTGTTAAACAGGCAAAACTTTTTACAAATCAAGGCCTTGGGAGTTTAGCTAAGATAGAAGAATGTGGGAGAGCTGCATGACCAGAGCACAGCACTTTCACCTGAGTAAAAAAGTTGGGTGCCTAAGATAGTATAAAGATTATCTTTCTATAGAAAGAATTCTTGGCACAGTTACCTCCTCCTCACCCTAAGCATTCCCGTCTACAAAAATTTCTAAATCTCTATAATACCTATCGATTCCTCCTTTAATTCACCAGTTTTTCCAGTGGGTAGAGAATGGCATAGTATAAGCAGAAGCTCTTAGAATCACAATTATTGAACTTGCACATTTACATTTCTCACTAACTCTCCTTCTGGATACTGGAAGGAGGTACTTTTGCTGTCTTAACTACTTTAAGCCTATTCTTTACTTGGATCCTCCAACCTAAAACATTGTTTAAATAGCTGCTGCTGACGGCTCTCTCCCTTTGCCATCACTCTTGTACCATTTCCACAGATTGTCCCTCAGTTCTGGAACAAACATGAATATCCTGAACAGGATTTCAAACGACCAAAACAAAGCAATAGCAAAAATCCAAGTAACTTAAGTAGGCACAATCAAATATCCCACTTCTTACTATCACTGAGGAAATTCACAACTGAGGATCATCTTATCCCACTGAACAGTAAGTATCTGAGAGTTACTCATTTGCACAATGTGCCTGGCTGAGGTATGTTATGTTCCACACACATGTGCTATCTCACCCTCTCCCTGGAAAAGAAGCAGGTTCATTAAATATTTGGTTCAATGCTTTCTAGCTTTATTATACACAAACCAGTTATTTTATGCCTACTCAAAACAGCTGAAAGACCACAAGAAGTAATGGGTATTGATAGGAGAAGGCTCTGATAATCAAATGGATTCCTATATTTTGCTTCTAGACAGATCTTCCTAGACTTGGTCAGATTTTTTTTCATTTACCTGGTATCTATTTGTCTCCTTTAGATTATGAATCCTGGTTGCTCTTTAATCATTCCCTCTTTGTAACTGCTCTTTACAACAGCATTCTCATCTTAATTAGGATCTCTAACCGCTTTCAGACACACAGTTACTATCAATCACAGTAAGTGCTGCTGTGATTCCATTCCAACACAAAGGACATCACAGAGTTTCTATTTATTGGACTTAGGATGGAGAGAAAAACACATTACTTGCACTATTTTAAAATTCACATGGATTGCCCAGTCAGATAAATATCCACCATTATTATTTGAAAAGTCATAGTCCAGCTTGAATTAAAATATATCTATGTATCCATGCATTAAAAAAWATAGTAATTCCAAGTGGAATGCACAATACCCTTTTAAAAAGTTGATTAAAATCTCTAGTAAGACTTATTAGCACTCTTAGCACTGTTAAGTGCTATTCCTAGGCAGGTGGTGGATTCAACCACTCCAAGAGAAACTCCTCTGGCAGGACTGGATTAGACAAAAATCATATTTGAAATTGAAAAGAAAAAAAAAAACAAAAAAGGACAGCTTTCAAAGGCACAGCCTTTTGGCGCCACGTAGGCTGAATTGAAGCTATATAGGCTGAAGTATCCCACTCACAAAATAAAAATAAGAGAAAAAGAAATGAATAGAGCTAATTCATACTTTCTTTCCTTACATGTTCAGGTAGAGTGAAGAAAAGACGTCGACRCCTTCGCTCACACCTCACAGGGCCTGTGCTTGGGCCACCCTGAGGCTCGCCTGCCCTGTTATCCCAGTGCATCCCTTCCTCCTCCAGCTCCCGGAGACCACAGGCAGGCGCTGCCCGTTGCCCACACTCGGGGCAGCTGTTGGAGAACCCCTGTGCGACCGTTGTGCGACCGTTGGGCGACCGTTGGGCGCGCTCGGCCGCCCCCTGCCATTACGCGCCCGCCGCCACGGCTGAGCACCTCACGCGGCGCGGTCCTCGCGCGCCCAAGATGGCGAGGAGTCGGCGGCACCTGCCCGCCC